>NC_046160.1:114545389-114673827 GCF_011064425.1 Rattus rattus | reverse complement strand
AAAAAAACATTACCATGCTGGGGATTACGAATAGCCCTGAGAAAAAATACAAAGAGGGATTCTATTAATTATCTAGGGTATAAAATAAGTGTACAAAAATTAGGCCACAAAAGGTGCAAATCAAAAAGAAACAAATTAAGGACATTAATGATTTTCAGAAACTACTTGGAGACATTAACTGGTTGAGGCCTGTGATTGGCTTGACCACTCAAGAGTTGAGCAATTTATTTCAAACACTACAAGGCGATAAAGAATTAAATAGCCCAAGGAAACTATCAGCTGAGGCTGAGAAAGAGCTAGCTTTGGTAGAAAGGAAACTGCAGGACGCACATCTGGATCGTATTGATCCAAAGATGGCCTGCATATTAGTCATCTTGCCCTCTATTCATTCCCCTACAGGAATTCTCATGCAAAGGGAAGATTATATCTTAGAATGGATATTTTTAGCACATAAACAGAGTAAGAAACTGAAAACCTACATTGAGAAGGTCTCTGAATTGATACTTAAAGGAAAATTGAGACTTCGACAATTAGTTGGAATGGATCCGGCTGAAATTGTGGTACCTTTTACTAATGCAGAAATTAACTCTTTGTGGGTACAAAATGAACATTGGCAAAGAGCATGCAGTAACTTCTTAGGAGACATTAACAACAAATACCCTAAAAGCAAAAGACTTCAGTTCATAAAACGAACTAACTGGATCCTCCCTCGTATAGTAAAGGGAACTCCAATATCTGGAGCCCCTACATTTTACACTGATGCCAGTAAGTCAGGAAGGCAGGATATAAATCGGAAAATGTAAACAAGGTGACTGAGAGTCCCTATAAGTCAGTTCAAAAATCTGAACTGTATGCAATACTCATGGTGTTGTCAGATTTTTTCGAGAGCCTCTTAATATAGTAACTGACTCTCAATATGCAGAAAGGGTTGTTTTGCACATAGAGACTGCTGAACTTATTCAGGATGATTCGAATTGACATCACTATTTATTCAGCTACAACAAAAAATCAGAAATAGGAGTTACCACTATATATAACACACATAAGATCCCATACAGGTCTGCCAGGCCCTCTGACACAAGGTAATAATGAAATTGACCAGCTACTGATAGGAAGTGTACTAGATGCTTCAGAATTTCATAAAAAACACCATGTTAACAGCAAAGGCTTAAAGAAAGAATTTTCTATCACTTGGCAACAAGCCAAAGAGATTGTGAGGCAATGTCCTACTTGCTCGTTATATAATCAAACTCCATTGCCTACAGGAACTAACCCTAAGGGTACCCAAAGAAATGAAATTTGGCAAATGGATGTTCTCCATTTTACAGAGTTTGGTGAGCTGAAATACATACATCATACTATAGATACATATTCAGGATTTCAATGGGCAACTGCCTTAACGTCAGAAAAGGCCGATTCTGTAATTACACATTTGTTAGAAGTTATGGCTATAATGGGAATACCCATACAAATTAAAACGGACAATGGTCCAGCATATATCTCTAACAAGATTAAGCGCTTCTTTGACTATTATAATATAAAACATGTTACAGGTATACCACACAATCCTACAGGACAAGCGATTGTGGAGAGATCTAATCGAAGTCTAAAGGAGATGCTTAACAGGCAAAAGGGGTCAACAAAAACTCCCAGAGATAGGATACATAGTGCTTTATTAACCTTAATTTTTTTAAATGCTGATGAACAAAACAGCACAGCTGCTGAAAGACATTGGATTGTGGAAAAGACTACTGAACTAAACCAGCCTGTTTATATTAAGGATATTCTGACGTCAGAATGGAAAATGGGAAATGTGTTACGCTGGGGAAGGGGTTATGCCTATGTTTCTACAGGAGAAGAAAAGCTGTGGGTTCCTTCCAAGCTGATAAAAATCAGAAATGACAGGGGAGACCTCCTGAAGTCCTTGGCAACACAGAAGAAAAAGGAGACTAAGGCGATCAACAAATAGGTGATGTATATATGAGGTTGTTTAGGTCTCCGTGTATGAACTGGCTGAGACTGAAATGTCTATAAACAGTCAGTGATATTTTGAGTGCAAATTCCTCATAAATTGTAATACGTATGTATTAAAAAATTATGTTACGGTTTGATTATATGATTAACCTAACCTGAAAAAAGGTAGTCATTTTTTTTTTTTGATCTTTATTTACTAAACTGTGCACCCTGCTTATCCCATTTGAAAATGCTTATAGAACTACATAATGCTTGTAAAGTTTTGTGTGCTGCAGGATGAAGGAAGAGAAAGATAGCTCTGAAATGATACACACTCTGGGATGCTGAGATTCCGGGACTTTCCAGTCCAACTTCGTGTTTGATTCTCCCTTAATTACACTGAAGATGCTTGATTTAAAGGCCTGCTTTCAGAACTTTCCCAGAATGGACATCTTACTTATCCAGCCCTTCAGACTGTCATAGTCAAGATGTCAGCTAAGCGATGAACTTTCTCAGCACAGAATGACTGGCAGGCAAATCCCGGCTAGCTCTACTTCGACAAAGCCAACTTTTCCTAATACACCTTGGGCCCCAGAAGGGAATTCTTCGCCCCAATCCAGCTGGAAGCAGACAAGGAAGATCGTCGTCCCATTTCCTTATGTTGGGGTGGATGGTTCTGTTTATTTTAAGAACTGTGGATAAGTTTTCTTTTAAGGGATACAATACAAATGTAGCTTTGGGCAGGGGAAACTAGAGAATGTAAACTCAGGGATTGCTACTTTTCCTTTCCTTTTTTGTATCCTTCTTAGATATAGTAATACATAGAAATTAGAGAAATAGACAAACAGATAGATTAGCAAACTTACTCTTAAACAAAATTTTACAGCTATATTTTACATTGATAGAAATGTTTGTAATTGATACAAAGTTGAAGCTGTAATTTTTTCATTGGTATAGAATGCATTTTACACAAATGCGAGGTTTTCAATGGTATACTTTCTTGTTGATTTATAATTGAGATTAATATTGCTACTTTAACATGGGCATTGTGCCTCCACTATGCATCTAAGAATACAAGTCTTAGACCCGGTCCTATAACTGCTGTTATACATTATTTTTAGTTGATTAACCAGTACCAGCTAAGGGTCAGATGGCAAGGTTATGGTTCTAAGTCAGTTTAGATGGGTTTTGTAAATACTTCGATTAGAGAGGGCCAACGGTACTCTATGCTTAAAAGTTAAGAAACGCCTATGTAGATAGAAAATCTTAAAGGGCATCAGAAGCCAAAAGAATAACCTGTTTATGGACATTTCTTCATCTAGATCATTTTACTGGAGACTTGTCTGCCCCTGACAGGGCCCCTTAGACTCGAAGAAGAACTTGAGCATCAATGGAGTTGCTCAAATCGTGGTAACGCAGCCACTGAGCAAATTGCTTCAATTCATCTACAGACAAGACACTGTCCAGAAAGGGACAAATTATGCAGAATAGTCGACTGATAATCTCTGCCGAGGCAGGGTGATCAGCCCTTCAAAATCTGCATTGATAAGGTCTGTCAGATGATCCTGGGCCAGAAGGCTGAAGACTGATGCTCCAGCATATTAAGGAATAAGGGGGCTGTCAGGTGATCAGCAGTCTTTATAAAATTGGCTAAGCTTGGAAGCCATGTTTTGTGCTTCCTATGTTTTCAGGTAATATTAATCATTCTTGGATTTCTGATGTGGTTGGAGACTAGTAGTCTCATAGACAACCCGAATGGTTTAGTATTGAGAAAGATGATAAATCTGTTAGAGTAGTTTTAGGGTGGCATAGGATCTAGAACCAGGATATAGTCAAGTATAGTTTTTAGTATAGATGACATGGTTAATGAACAAAATTGATGGACTGGGTGATCAGCGTATTGTTGGTTTTATAAATTGCAGAATGGTAATAATGATGCTTAGTTCACCTATGTATAGGAAAAAGTTTTTAACTGGACAAAAAGGGGAAATGTTGTGGTTTGCCTTGCCAAGATGTGGTGTGGATAACATGGTTGGTGAACAGAGTTGGTGGACTGGGTGATCAGCATATTGTTGGTTTTATAAATTGCAGAATGGTAATAATGATGCTTAGTTCACCTATGTATAGGAAAAAGTTTTTAACTGGACAAAAGGGGGAAATGTTGTGGTTTGCCTTGGGGTTTTCTCTGAATTTGTTAAATAAAGGCAAGAGCGTGAGATTTGGGCAGAGGTAGGAGTTGGGGTGAGAGGGGGATTAGATTCAGAGGTTAGGTTGACAGTTGACAGTTGGAGACAGTTGAGCAGAGTGGAACCTGAGGAGGGGGGGAGGATTGACAGTTGAGGGAGGAGGGGTTAGAGAAGGAAGCCAGGAGGAAGAAGAGAGGGAGTGGGAGAGACGATGGGGAACTGAGAGGAGTTAGAGGTACCAGGGGGGAGAAGAAGCTGGAGACTTGGTAAATAAAAGGTGCAGGGATGAGTAATTTGGGAACTGGGATTAGGACAGTGTAATGTGGATCTGCCAAATCTAGACGCTGGATTGCTTTAATGCTAAATGAGTGTGTTTTTTTGTAAGAAAGAGTCTCAATTTAAGTAAGTGTGGCTGGGCTGAGTTTATGCCAAGATATCCAGCAGATATCTGGGGCACTGAGGTGTGGAACCCTAGCAGGGTAAAAACACCAGTTGTATGCTCTTTTGTGTAAGAGTCTCAGTATAAGAAAGTGTGTGGCTGGGTTGTGTTTCTGCCAAGATATCCAGAAGATATCTGGGGAAGCGAGGTGTGGAACCCTAGCAGGGAAAAACACCCTGAGGGAAAACATTCCACCCCCGGTTTTCGTTTATACATTTTTACTTTTACTTTATTTTATTTATTTACGACAACATGCTGTATTGGTCACCTGCTTTGCTCGCTCCTCCAGCTATGCTCAACTGTAAGAACAGACTGGAGGTTCCTCACAGTAATTAGCTAACAGCAATTGGATCTAAGATGGCTGCCCAAAGGCCTGCCAATCATTACCAAATGATGTCATTATCATCCACTTTCCTCTGAATGGCAAACCCACCAGCATCACCCCCAGGAAGGACCATGTAAGGAAGGAAGGCAGAACAGATTTCCAGAGAGCCTGGTGAATCTTCCCATTTTTATCTCTGCTTCCTGCTAACTCAATTTCCCAGAAAAGGAGAATCCACACCTGTACTGAACATTCTACAAAGCTGATGGTGCGATGGTTGGAACTTCTGCGATCCTGGAGGGTAGAACGTTACAGGCTGGAGGCAAATTATTCTGGGTTATCTTTAGCCCCCTGAACACTTCTTGCCTACCTGTGACTTACATAAATCCTTGTGACTATTAGGTAAATCCTTTTGAAATGTGCAAACAGGTCCCTGGCGTCTACCAACCCAAAGGCTGACAGTATCTTAGCCTAGAGCAAAGGCTCCCCTACTCTACTGTAGCTGCCTACCAGATGTGTCTACCAATGTGTTTCTTCGTTTTATTAGTAGAAGAACTCATCAAACTATTGCCATGTTGGGACCGTGGTATTTGTGTGGCAACCTGAATCTGTCCCTAGGCCTTGCTGACTCTTTGACTCCAGAATCGAGACTCTCTTCCTTCCTTTGAGGTGGGAGTTGTGTTTTTGCATGAATCCACTCTGCATCCATCAGAGCGCACTTCCCCGGCCACTGGGCTGAGAGATCGTCAAGCTGGGCTCTTGCTTCCTTCCTCGCTTTTTGGGCCCTGAATCAAGCTTTTCACGTCTTCACTACATTTTGGGAACCGGCCTCACCAAACCTGCCTGGAGGATGTGGCATTTCCCTTGTTGTTGGGGGCACTAACGGATCAAGAACGTACCAAGAAGAATTTGTTTCTGTTTTTGAGAGTGAGTTTTCTTTTTCTGATTATAAAAGGTAGGCGTGCTTATTGCAGACACTCTCTACAAGGTAGAAAACGTGTACAGAACAAAAGACAAAATGATAATCAGTCCTACCATCCACCCTAACCATTTTCCAAGGCAGGACATTCTCCTTTCTACTTTATTTATGTGTGCATGCATGTCTGTGTGAACATATACACACCGGCGTATGTGTGAATGCCCAGTGGAGGGCAGAAGAAAGTCTCAGAGTCCGTGAAAGCTGGGGTTACAGGTTCCCAGGAACCATCTGTTGTGTGTGCTAGGATCAGAGCTCTAGTTCTCCTGATTAGGTGGCAAGTACTCATAACCACTGAGCCTTTCCATCCCTCTGACACTTTAAAATAGTGAGTGTTTATGTGTACGTATGTGCATGTCAGCGGACATGTGTGCATCACTTACATAAGGAGCCCAAAGAAGTCATAGGAGGACATCAGATTCTCTGGAATTGGGGTTCCAGATGATTGTGAGCGGCTAGGAGGGCGCTGGGAATTGAGCCAGGGTCCTCTGCAGGAGTAGTAAATGCTCTTACTGACTGATCCATCTCTCCTGCCCAACTCCTCTCCCATTTAAAAACAATACATGCTGTGATTTCCTTGAAGACCTAATTCATGCACATTGGGGAGACTGACTCCCCATGAAGGTGACTCTTGGTTTGGTGTGTATGAGACCCAGTGTACAGGTATATCAGTCAGCTATTGCTGTGTAACAAGCAGACACACACACACACACACACACACACACACACACACACACACTCATTGGCTTACACTCTAACCAATTTATTGATCATGCATGTGAGTTGACTAAGGACCAAATGACTCAGGTAGATGAAAGTCTATTCCATCCGGCTCACATCCTCCTGGGACCAGGGGTCTCCCCGAGGCATGTTCTCACCATGGTCAAGCTGTGGCTACTAAACCACCCCGCACAATCATCTATTAATTCTCTGCTCGAGTCAGAATCCAATAACATCCTATTGGACAAAGGCAGTCACGTTGTTAACCCAAATTCTGAGTTTGAAAAACAGACTGTCTACCGGGGAGTTCGGGCCAAAGCATGGATTTACACGCCGCCACAGCGGGATAGCAACCTGGGGCCGATAACTCAATCTATCCTGCGAGGTGGTCTTATAATCGTAACCCAGCCCAAGGGGCTTGCCTCTTGGTGCGGGCAAAGTGGAAAGCATGCCGAGGACTAGGAGCATCCAGGAGAACGCGTTGCCTATAGCAGGTTTGCAGAGCACAGGAGTTATTTCTGAAGAAACGCCATCCTCAAACACGGGAAGCTGGGGAGGGTGGGCCTCTAAGGAGCACATTCCTGGGCATGCTCAGTCTGAGGTCCTGATTTAACCAGGAGAGACGGCAGACACATTCGGGGAAATGCTTCAAAGCATTTTGAGGAACCAAAATTGGAAAATGGGTGGAAGAGAAATGGGGGCATAGGCCAGAGACCACTGTGCTAACCTGCACGGTTAAGTAGGTTCCATAACTGGTTTTTAAACTCTGTGGCGCACACAGCTTCCTGAGAGGGGGTTCCTATCCAGGTGATTGGCAGGACCATTTGGATTAACTTTAAAAGGGGGAGGGGACAGCTGTCGGTTTTTATCAGAAACTTATGGGTAGATGGTATTAAAAAAAAACAAAAAACAAAACAAAACAACAACAACAAAACAGGCTGCTTAGAATGCTCTCTCCAGTCACAGTCAGAGATACAGGCCAGGTTCTGTTTTTTTTTAAATTACTTTTTCTTTAGGTGGGAGCATGCGTGTGTACCATGGCACACATGTAGAGGTGACAGACAACATACAAGAGTCAATTCTCTTCATCCACCCTGAGGGTCCAGGCGAGAGAGAATTCAGGCCATCCAGCTTGGTAGCAAGTACCTGTTCTAGTCTGACTTCTGATGCTAGGATAAATACCAAGACCAAAGGAACCTGGGGAGGAAGCGGCTCCTTTGGGTTACACTTCCATGTCATACTGCTGAGAGAAATCACCTCACACCGCTGAGGTCACACAGCCGAAGGAAATGGCCAGGAACTGAAGCAGAGACTAACAGGAACACTCCTTATCGATTTCCTCCCGGGCTCAAGTTCAGCTCCCTTTCTTACACAGTCCTGATTCATCTGCATTGAGATGGTACCTCTCACAGTGGGCTAGGCCCTCCTACATCAATTAACAGGTCAAGAAAAACGCCCCAAAGATAAGCCTATAGGGCCATTCTTCACCCGAGGGTCCCTCTTCCCGACTGTGTCAAGTTGACTACAGAGATGAGCACCACAGCACCTTTACCTGCTGAGCCATGGTTGGTCCCTTAGACCCCCATTCAGTGCCCTGACTATGTCAATTTCTGGCTTTACGAGCTGTCTCGAGGGAGGGGTCCATACTCTGACCTTCCAGTCTGTTGCCATGTTGAGAGCCCATCTCAGAAACATTCACGCAGTAGCTCGATTTGTGTTTTATACAGTTGAAACATCCAGCGTGTTTCTAGGCCATTCTTGGTTATTTTTGAGATTTGCTCGACTGTGAACCATCAGTTTTATTTTATTTATTTTTGTGAGTTTGGGGTCCCGGGCTGAATGAAAAATGAAGTCTGTGAGTCAAGTAGGCACCAGCATCCGCCTCTCTCCGCTTTCCCAGAGCAGATACATTGTAACCGGCTGCCCCATACTTCTCCCTTTCCGTGATACCTGCAGCCCCCAGAGCAGATACATTGTAACGGGCTGCCCCACACTTCTCCCTTTCCGTGATACCTGCAGCCCTGCAGTGAGCCCGGCTCCTCCAAGTGGGAAGACACTGTTGTTAGTATTTTGTCAAGAAACAAGAGAAGCAACCAATACTACTCACCACGGCCCTGGGACCCAAGTCTAAACCTTGTCCTTAGCCTGCTGATGGGGTTCTTGTTGGAAGTTTGCCCCCTTCTCAGGCAGCCATGATGGCCTTGGTGGCCTCCTTCTTTTGACACTCAGCCTCCTCCTTTGCCTTTTTGACTGATGCACACAGCCTCCCTCGCCCCCTGCCACAGAATTCCCTCTCTGTTCTGCCCAGTGGAGCCTGCCACCCACGAGTGACAGCCCACTGTCGTTCACCACCCACCACCATGCACAGCTCCCCACTGCTGGCAGCTACCTCGCCGGCTGCTCGTCACCACCCTCCCCCACCAACAGGCCTGTGGAGTGAACATCACAGCCGAGGTTCTCACAGCAGCCTGTGGCTTCCTGGGGACACATGTCCGCTACTCTAAAGGAGGCATTTCAGGCTCTGTGTATGTTGGCTGCCTCATCTCCCCACCCAACTTTTAGGGTAGGAAAACCAGCTCAGAGAAGAGCCTTCTTCTGCCAGGCCTTCTGAGGGTAGATGTATTCCAAGCAGTGGGAAGACACTCGGTGTGGGCAGCTTCTGGGGAACCCATGATCAGAGCACCTATAAATCTAGTCCCCCGTTAGATCCCTGGCCTTTGTGGCTCAAGCACATCCCCATGAATCTGGTGACATGGAGACTCCTTCATATTCCTCACAAACGGTATTCCTAACAGACAAACCGTCAGAAGTATATCAGGAGGCCACAGCCACAGCAAGAAAGGTGTCCTGGAGCCCAGAAGTGACAGGCCACACAGATAGAGAGGCCCTGCCCCGCTGATGCCACCAATCTCTTTCAGCCTTCCCCAGGCACTTGTGACAATCCCCCAGTATGTGTAACAGCAACTCACACCCAGCAGGCTCCAGAACCTTGCCTGCCCTCCTGTCGCCTCAGTCCCCCCAAACTTCATGATTCCCTCCTTGCCCCTTGCTCCTCCTCCTCAACTCCCTTCCTCCTCAGAGGAAGAATGGAGAGAAAAGGAGGCAGAGTGAGGGTGCTCGTGGCGATGCTTGGGACCTAGGCCAGCGCACGAAGGAGCTCTGAGGACTGGATACTGGGGAATGGGGTCCTGAAGCTCACACCTTGTTGCCTTGGCGATGCCCTCAAGGGGTGTTCTGTGCTGTCTGAGCCTCTGGTCTTTGAGACTGTGCCCTGACAGCATTCTTGGGCTCCATGAGTAGTATGCTCACTCTCACGGTCTCCATTTTGCCTAAAATAAATTCCTGAGAAGGAAAATAAACCTCTCGACACCCCTTCCAGGGGCTACGATAGCAACAAAGGGGGGATCTGCAAAGGACAGGGCATCAGCACCCCCAGGCAATTGCAAGAAAGAAACTCAGAGAGGTCGAGTGTCTTTTTTTTTTTTTCTTTATTAACTTGAGTATTTCTTATTTACATTTCGAATGTTATTCCCTTTCCCGGTTTCCGGGCCAAACCCCCCCCTCCCCCCTCCCCTTCTTTATGGGTGTTCCCCTCCCCATCCTCCCCCCATTGCCGCCCTCCCCCCAACAATCACGTTCACTGGGGGTTCAGTCTTAGCAGGACCCAGGGCTTCCCCTTCCACTGGTGCTCTTACTAGGATATTCATTGCTACCTATGAGGTCAGAGTCCAGGGTCAGTCCATGTATAGTCTTTAGGTAGTGGCTTAGTCCCTGGAAGCTCTAGTTGCTTGGCATTGTTGTTCATATGGGGTCTCGAGCCCCTTCAAGCTCTTTCAGTCCTTTCTCTGATTCCTTCAACGGGGGTCCCGTTCTCAGTTCAGTGGTTTAATGATGGCATTCGCCTATGTATTTGCTGTATTCTGGCTGTGTCTCTCAGGAGAGCTCTACATCGGTTCCTGTCGGCCTGCACTTCTTTGCTTCATCCATCTTGTCTAATTGGGTGGCTGTATATGTATGGGCCACATGTGGGGCAGGCTCTGAATGGGTGTTCCTTCTGCCTCTGTTCTAAACTTTGCCTCCCTATTCCCTGCCAAGGGTATTCATGTTCCCCTTTTAAAGAAGGAGTGAAGCATTCACATTTTGGTCATTCTTCTTGAGTTTCATGTGTTCTGTGCATCTAGGGTAATTCAAGCATTTGGGCTAATAGCCACTTATCAATGAGTGCATACCATGTGTGTTTTTCTGTGATTGGATTACCTCACTCAGGATGATATTTTCCAGTTCCCTCCATTTGGAGAGGCATTTTCTTAACCGGGGTCCCCTATTCTCAGATAACTGGAACCTGTGACAAGTTGACGTTATAACGTTAGCCAGCACGGCGTCCCTGGATGCAACTGCTTCAGCACCCAGGGGCAGGCACGCCATGTGTGCATCCTTCAGTCCTTCCCCGAGAAGAGGCCACGATGTCAGGCAATCTGTCAGCTGAGGAGCGACACTGCTGGGCCATGTCGCTGATGGGCAGTTGCCTTTAGCCAAGCAGCAGGCTCTGTGGGAGGACAACTCCCAATCCATCTCTCAGCGATCCCTGCCAAGACCCATACCACTGCAGCCAGAGTGCCCTCAGTGACTGGGACCACCTCCGAGTCAGTCTTCTGCTCTGAGAGCTTATGGAAGCTCCTCCCACTACATGACCTAAGCGGTCCTCGAAAAGAGAGCCTGTGTGAACCCTCTCAGTTGGGCCTCTTGACTGGAGTCATCAGCTCTTCCCTGGGTGCAGGGCTGGATGAATTGGATGAACTCAGTGGCCCTCACCTTGGCACACTGGGACTTCAGCCTGGTCATGGGCAGATGCAATGGCTTTGCCTCTCAGCTCTGAGAGAAGGCTGTACAGCTGGATATAATGTTGTGTGTCTGCCACTCAGTCCAGCACTCGGTCAGCAAAGCAGGAGGTTTGTGAATCCAAGGTCAACTTGGGCTGCATACTGAGAACCTGTCTTAAAACACAAGGAGGGCAGGCAGAGGGTCTCTACTCTGGTACCCAGCTCCTCTCTCTGCCCCTTGTTTGGAAAACAGAGGCTTCCAGACTGGACTTCAACCCTGGCGTCTTTTCAGCACAGATCCCCAAGGGCCATGTCTGTGTTAGCTCTGGCTTGGAAAGGCTCTGCCTGTGCGTCTTGGCACAGACTGATGTTCCATGTGCTGTGATTTCAAGGGCCCTCCTGACCGACTTTGGAGCTGGATCGTGGATGATGAAGGGGGAACATCAGAATACACCTCTCAGACCAGGAGAGACTTGAAATGCCAAAATCCCAGGACAGTGATTAAATAAATCCCTGTGCTGAACGCAGGCCAGGTCATGACCAGGAGGACCCCAGGACGACCAGCATAGCTCACAGCGACATTCAAACACTAGCGTGCCCACCATGCATGTTGCATAGGTTTGAGTAAAGACCTAACAAAATGCCAAGCTTTGGGATGGCACAGGCAGGCCCCAGCTACAGGATTAGCATAGTTGGTCTCAGTTTTCCCAGCTGAAGGCAAACATCCGCCCATCCTGAAGGATGTCCATGAAAGCAGACGGCCACCAAGAAGGGATGTACAGGCTCTGTGTCTCCCGTTTGTATGTGTCTGTTTGTCTGATTAGGCCTGTCCGTATTTCCATGACCTTATACACATGTGTGTTTGCATCTGTATTTGTATATCTGTCTCTAGGTTTCTCTCTATCTCTATCTCTCTGTGTCTCTGTCTCTGTCTGTGTCTGTGTCTATGTGTCTGTCTGTCTGTCTCTCTGTGTGTCTGTGTCTGTCTGTCTGTCTCTCTCTCTGTCTCTCTCTCTGTGTGTGTGTGTCTGTGTGTGTGTGTCTGTGTGTGTGTGTCTGTGTCTGTCTGTCTCTCTGTCTCTCTCTGTCTCTCTGTCTGTGTCTCTGTCTCTCTGTCTCTCTCTCTGTCTCTCTGTCTCTCTCTCTGTGTGTGTGTGTGTGTGTGTGTGTGTGTGTCTGTGTAAGTGTGATGGTATATTGGGGCGATGCTGGTTGCCAGCTGACTGAACTCACATTGTAGCTTCCAGCACAGGTGTATGTATCAAACAGCAATGCTGGATTTTATATCAAAGGGATATCAAATGTCCCTTCTGGAAGGGGACACTGGCTTCCAATAGCTGTCTGTGCCACCCTGTCCTTGACATCTCTCCTGCAGCTGCCACAGTCTGATCTTCAGGCACTGGGGTAAGAGGGGTGGAGTCATCTTGGCTCATCAGAGTCTTTAGCATATCCACCCAGCCTAGTCCTGCCCAGAGGACCTCCAGACCACTATCGTGTGAGTGGGTGGACACTCAAGGCCCTGGGAGATGCAGGACAAGGTCAGAGTTACAGTCTCAGGACTGACTGAGGCTCAGGCACACTGGCTTTGGGGCTATCCTAGGCAAACAGACACCAGAATGTGGGCTGGAAAGACACAGAGTCGACCAAGTGGCTTCCTTTCCCTGATGTTAACTTGCAAACGAGAAGAATATTCTTCTAATAAGATGACCCCTAAAACTTGGTAACAAGCCATACTTTCTCAAAATTCTTAACTCACCATCAGGAGTGAGGAGGAGTCATATGGAACTAAACAATCGGACTTGAGGTAAAGACAAATATAATCCTGAGTGCTGTGGGAAATGCCCCGTGTGGACGTGGACATGACACGGGATGCTCTCTAACGTGGACACTACCACTTCTTTGGATGCTCTCCTAAGAAAGCTACCAGCTGACGCAGTTCCAGATCACTACCACTAGGGGGCAGAGGCTCTGCAAATATTCCATTGTAGTAGTCTTGAACTAACCAACCTGCCGACCTTGCTTCTGGCTCCTGGTGGCAGTGTAACTGGGCAGTTTCTCCTCCCTGCCACCTCCTCACTCTGGCAACAATTCTCCTCACTATGAGATAGCCAGAAAGGAGAAACTGGGGAAGCAGTATTTTTTTTTAACTCTTTGGATACGGTTGCTGTTTGGCATCTCTCAAGATCCCTCGTCCTACTGTGTGTGATGCATAAGGAAACAGCAGCTCCCGGAGGGTACAAAGGAGCCACATAGACAGTCGGGGATTGGTCTTGGACTGACAACTGCAAGGATCTAAGAAAACAGTTGTACCTAGACTCTCCCCAGGTACAGAGAAAGGGGTTTCCAATTCTCTGGTCCAGGGGAAGTGGTTTAGGCTTTAGATAACACGGCACGGTGGTTCTGTGGCTCTTTACTGGAGACTCCAGGCTCTGGGGGATGGCCTGTTCCATCCGAGAGAAGAGGTCCTGGTGGCTGGGCATCCTGGATGGCCCTGAAGAACTTGCCACCGTGATCCCCCATGGTGTCCACCAGGGCTACCTGCGATTCCTCCCCATCTCGGCAAGTCAGATGGATCGGTAGATGGTCCCTTCAGCAGCTACACTGACAGAACATAGAGTCCTGGTACTGAGTGGAGCTAGACAGTCAGGCCAGGTTTACTCCAGGACTGTGGGGCAGAGCCAGTGGCTCTCTGACTGCACCTTCTACCTCCTGCATTCTCAACAGACGCCTAGGCACAGGAAATACCACTTGGTGGCTAAGGAGGACACCATGGAAACGTGACATCATACAAGCAGGAGATGACTGAGGAGGATCAGCAGACTCCCAGATCCTAAAAGACAAAGACGGGGACAGGAATGTCTTGTTTGAGGGAGCAGGTTCAGCAGGTACAACAGGTGTCTGTTGCAAGGTGTCTGTTGGCTCAGCTCTCAAGGCCCAACTTCCGCCCATATCTCCCACTAATCCTTGCATTCAGAAACTTTCCATCATGAGTCTAGGATGCAGTGCCGGGGCACCTCATCTAACCCCATCTGCCTTCAGGGCCATCTCTCTGCTGAGCCCTGCCAGAGGTCACCTGTGACACCTTGTCAACTCCAGGGACCAGTTGGGCTTTCGGAGTCCCCTCCCCACAGCAGAACCTTCATTGTGGCTATAAAATCAGATGGGGCTTGGCACCCCAGCCCACCAATGCCAGCCTAGTTGGCTGACCTTAGACCCTACCTACCCTCTTTGTGTCTCAGAGTTTGTGAGGAGATTTGAGAGAGCCTATCTAACATAAAGTAAATATTATATATGTTCTATTTTTGTTTCTGTTGCTGTGATAAGCATCCTGTCCAAAACACCAAAACTAAAACAAAGCAAACAAACAAACAAAAAAATCCCAAAAGGTTACAGTTCATCATGTGGCCAAAGTCAAGGCAATAAGAACTTAAAACAGTCACAGCATATCTGTAGTCAGGAGCAGAGAGGTGAACAGATGCATGGTTCCTTCCTTACCTATTCACTTGAACCCAGTTAGCTTTCTCTACTCTTAGATAGTTCAGAACTTCCTGCCTAGGGAATGATGCCGCCCACAATGGGCTGTGCTTCCCCACATCATTTGAAACAACCAAGACACCCCTGCACACACACAGAGATGTCTACAGGCCAACCTGACGCAGCAGACAATTCATCAACTGAAGCTATTTTCTCAAGTGGTTTGAGATTACATCAGGTTGACAATTACAGCCAGCCATCACAGCAACAATTTTTATTTTTGATGATGTTGGAATAATTATATAAATATGAGTTTTATGTACATTTATTTATATAGCTATGTATATATTATATATGTATGTATGTATGGTGCATGTGTTTACCCTTCCCCTTTCCATCTACCCATAACCTCCTTTCTGCATAGAAAGAGAAACCAAGAGCCTGAGACCAACCCTGCCAGAGGTTGCAACCTATTACCACCAGGCAGCCTAACCCAGGCACCTGGGCCCTGTTCCTCTATTGTAGTCATGGTAACTTCAGCATCTGTGTGTCCCCCACTCAGAGCTGAGCAGCTGGCTGCTCACACAGACACACTCAGGGTCCCATGGCTAGCCAGGATCGTACCTGCGCACCCAGTACAACATGAGGCTCAGTCTTGGCTCCCCAGGGAATATCCAAGCCAGATATCATTCTGATAGGCAGGTTCAGGGGTTGAGGGCTGGATAATGTCTGACTTGTGTCCACAGTGGCTGGGCTAGAATCTCCAAGGGACCACTATGCAAACCAGGTGGGCCACTGTGGTCTCTGCTTTTTTATTCACTTGAACCTGGAAAGGGAGGAAAAATCTCATAGTGAAGCCCCCAAGCCACCGTAGGTCCAGTCCCTTTCGGACTCCCTGTTAGCATTCCTTCTAGGCTCTGCCCCACAGAGCAACAGCCAGGTGTGCCTGACTCACTATAAAAGGGGCGCGGCTTGCCCCCTCCTCTCTCTTCTTATCTCTTACCCTTTTCCTCCTCTGTTCCTTCTCTCCCCATTTCCCTCCCCCCTCCAGATGTTAACAATCTCTCTCTCTCTCTCTCTCTCTCTCTCTCTCTCTCCCCCCTCTGTCTGTCTGTCTGTCAGTCTGTCTTTCTCAACTCTACTCCCTTCTCAACTCCCCTTCCCATGCCCTAAATAAACTGTATTCTATTCTATACTCTATCCGTCTATGGCTGGTCCCTCAGGGGGAAGGGATGGCACAGCATGGACCTGAAGAGGCACCCCCTTTCTCCGCACCACACCACTAAACACATCCCTGGATTCTCTTTTCCTTTTTATAAAACACAGCACTCCCAAGGCCTCAGAGGTGCCAGTGACAAAGATGGAGTTTTGCTTTGGAAAGCTGATCACAACTAGGAGGTGGTCCCCGCCTCCAAATCCAGGCACTTGAGAGGATGAGACAGGGAGACTGTATGAGTTCAAGGCTAGCCTGGACTAACCACACAGGGAGATGGGACTAGCTCATCTCAATAAAAAAAGCCACGTTCTCAGATCAAAGTGGGGCTGAGAATGAAGGAGTGTGCCCTTGTCTCTCCCTTCGATTCCCAGCATCTTGATTTACTTTAAGATTCAGTCCCTTCCTTGGTCTCAACTTCCTTGGACAGTTTTTCCCTGGGAAAAAACTAGGGAACGTACTAGGACAAGGCTTGGTCAGGACAGGACAGGACAGGACAGGACAGGACAGGACAGGACAAAAACCAGGGTAGAAGGACCAGAGTTAAGGCAGAGGCTCAGCAGGGGCAGGGCAAGGCAGGAGCAAGGGCAGAGCAGGTGCATGTGCAGGTGCAGGGCAGGGGCACAGCAGGGGCAGGGCAAGGCAGGGGCAAGGGCAGAGTGCAGGTCAGGGGCAGGTCAGGGGCAGGGCAGGGGCTTGTCACAGCCACAGCAGGAGGAGGGCAGAAGCAAGGGCAGAAACAGGGACAGGGCAAGGCAGCTCGTACTTGTGACCAGCTAAGCTCCTGCCACAGCATCTGTGTGTCCACCTCCTCATCTTCAGGATCCCTGAGGCCAGCTCCCTGGGCTGTGTATGTGGCCATCAGCAGGCTCACCACCCCCAGGCAATGCTCAAGCCATAGAGAGACCTAATCGGAGAAATGATGGTGGTGACTTCCTCTCTGGGTCCGCCTAGTGGTCCTTGGGAGCTCGGGCTAACATTTCTCCTTCACAGAAGGGGAAACAGAAACTCGGAGATGGGCATTGACCAGCCCAAGGTCGCATAGCAGGGTTGAGTCTGGACTCAGGGCTCAGTAAACTTAAGTCAAGGATCTTTGAGGTGCACTCCAGCTCAGGACCGGCTGGGTGTGCCACTATGTCATGGCATTACTGTTCTTCCCACACGGTAACTGGTATTCCCCCACCAGTGCCAACAGTAGCAGCAAGGTACCTAGGGGATTTCTAATAGGAGCTGGCTTCCAAGAAAACTCAGAAAAGAATCTCTGGTTGAGCAGAATCTCAGACAGCAGCCAGGCTCCATTGTTCCTGTCTTTGGCCCTCCAACCACACACTGCTCATCCATTATCTCGTGAGCTCCTGAGGAGCCTAGGTCGGGGGTGGGGTGGGGGTGGGGGATCAGAACAAGGAAGCCTGGAGCCGGTTCATGGCTAAGCCTGGAGTTTCCACATAGTCTTGCTGACGGTGCCTGGGTCCATGATAAAAAGGAGTTGCTGGTGCGGGCAACCCACCCACTTCTGGTACCATGATAGTTCCTTGGCGAAGACCGGGCCCTGCCTAGAATGGTTTCTTGCCATACTGGAGAAAAGCCAGAGTTGTTTGAGAGCACCCACCTACTTTTACCCTGTCCGTTAGAGCAGACCCTAAAGAGTCCACGAGAGGGCGCCAGCATGCTTTCCCAGACCCCAGCAGGATTCCCAGCCCAGGACCGAAATCCCTTCCTCTGAGCTGGGAAGCAGCTCCCTCGCCCTGGGAAATATGTTGCTTGGAGCTTGGATGAACATCCCGACCTGGGTGTCTTTTACCAGCTCCCTGGGTGGTCTAGACCCAGGTCTCCTTTTTATTATCACGTTTAGGGCTCCCAATGTACTCCAAAATCCTAATTGTGGGGAGAGACAGCGATGAGGTCACGTGGGAGCTGTGGTCAGGAAGGAGGGAAAGCAGGGCATTCTGGGAACCGAGGAGGGAGGCCCGTTCCTAAACGTCCTGATACGGTTCCCAGAGTCCTGAGGCGTGGATACCTGCGCGTGCTTTCCATGGGCCCAGGGATTTCTTAAGTGTGATGAAGGACACAGACCAGTCAGTTTGAGAGAGAAGGCTCCCTGGGTTTACCTGAGCACATTGGGCGCTTCAACAACTGATCCCCTTTTCTTGGCTGGCTTCCAAGGTCTGGCCTGAGGAATAGAGAGGAGTCAGTGAGGGTGGAGAATGGGTTTCTCATGTTGAGAGAGCAGGGGTAGTGGGCAAAGACCATGGCAGCCACGACAGCTGAGAATGGTCCCTGCCAATGTCAGAACTCTGTCGACATGCTGGCGAATTCTGGACAGTATCTCCCTAGGGCCTCTAGATAGGAGTTCCAGCCGTGACCTTGGCCTTATGAGGCCCCGAGAAGTGGCCAACATTAAGCAGACTGTGGACTGCATGCAGCACACTTGGTCTAGGGAGAACCCCGTGAGACACACTGAGAATTCAAAGCCGAGGGCTCCCTGTCTCCGGAAACTCAGTTGTTGCATAAGAAGCAGGGTCAAGGTGAGTTTTGAGGCGATCACCTAACCTGTCTCAATTCCAAACATCCCAGAGCCAGGAGAACATTCAGATCTGGCTAAAATCCCGAGGCTTCCTGGGAGAGGTGGGAGACAGGAGGGCCACCCACATGGCGCAGCTGAGCATGCAGTCCCCGAAGCATACAAGGTCCCAGAAGCTGTAAGCTCAGGATCTCCACTCTCTGAACAGCATTCATTCTAGGGAGAGGCTTTGGGACCCCCAGGCTGGTGCCCTTGGCTGCTGTCTGTACTTCGGCCTGATGGCATTCCCAATACTGGACATGAGCGTGCGAGTGTGTGTTTGTGTGTGTGTGTGTGGACATGAGTGTGTTGCTCATGAGATCACCATTCCTGTCTAGCCTGTGATTCCTATCGTAAGTGTGAGGCTGCCTGTGTCCCTGACCTGGAAACATGGTGCTGGGCCTCAGGCAAGGCCAAGGGGCTAGCCGACTCTTCAGAGAACATTCTGTTTGACTGCCTGGCATCTGCTGCATCAGCTGCTAGCCCTCTGTCTGGCTGAGGATGGAGCTGGGTTCTGTACACAGCACACAGTAGGTAGTTTACAGGTGCTACCCCCCAGCCTATCTCCTGCTCTCCATTTGAACTGGGACAAACTGCAGTCCTGCATTCAGGTCCCATGGACATGAAGGAGCCATGAGACCAGAGGCACGGGGCACGAACACCGGCCACAGGTTAAGAATTGACCCTTGCTCTCTCTCCTCATGGACCAATCCAGAGAGGGATGTGAGTATCTCCTGTATGTCTGGTGAGCATAGCGGATAGTAGGTGCCTGCTTGTCCCCTCACCTTGACCACTAGGTACACACATCCAGCCCTCCACTTGTCAGTCCTTGCCTTCCTGAAGTACCAGAGAGAAGACTCTGTCCCAAGACGCATCTCCTTCTTTAATGACACATCTAAGGTGCTAGACCTTTGAGGACTTATTCACCTGAGGTCAGGCTCTTGGCTGATCTTCTCTCTCTCATCTTCCTCCTGTTCAGAATTTTTGTGAGAACGTGAGGTGGTTTGAACATGGTTTATCCTCGTGTGTCAGAGGCCAGCCCTGTGGTAATAATAATAGTAGAAATAGTAATAAATAGTAATAATGAGATAGTGTGCCCTTTAAGAGGTAGAGCCTAGCCGGAAGTGGTTAGGTCATTAGGGATGCTGTCCCAAGAGATTGACATGGTTCTCCTGGGATCCCTGATCAAAGTGAGCTGTTGGAAAAGAATGAACTTAACCTTTGATGCCCCCCCCCCGACTTTCCATCTCACCACATAATCTCTCCCTCTGGCTTGCACACCCACCATGATGCCATTGGCCATGAAGAGAGCCAATGGAATGTCCTCACTAAAGGCTAGCCTACAGGGCTACCCAGCCAGGGAGTCCATCGACAGCCACGAGAGTGAAGTAAATCTCTTTACGAGCCACACAGCCTTGGCTATTTTGCTCTAGTAACGGAAAGCAGAAGTGTGCAGAGTCCTGGGCCCAGGGTCTGTTTCTGGAGGAGCTCAATAAGATACATCTGACATCTCTCAGTTATGGAGTCATTTAAGGGACAGAGGAGTATCTGGGGCCTCCTTGTTGTGGGTATTGCTAGAGATGGCACAGGAGTATGGGTGAGCTTGGTGGTCGCCATCGAGCTGTTCTTTCTTCCTGGGAACAGAGCTAGAAAACCACTCCCATTCTACCTGACGTGGCTTCTGTGGAGTGAGGGTCAGTGAGGAAATGGCCCTGTCATGCCTTCTCCAGCTCTTGCCTCTTCCAGCTTAACAGATGGATGTCACAGCTGAGGGACAGCCACATCTATCAGATGACAGAAGCATCTACAGGATAGCTTTGAATCACATGGCTTTGAATCCATGGAAGGAGAGCCAGTGCATGGAAACTTTTAAGAGTTAGACCTTCTGTGGTGCTTGCACTGTGATGTGTCACGGAGATCATTTGTCCCAGCAACCAATCTCGATGTGTTCAGAAGCAGGGTCTTTGGTTCTCTCTTCCTCCGATTCCCACTCTCTGAGTGTCGTCAGCAGGCTGAGCACTGCACAGGGTGAGAAACGGAGGCCTAGAGCCACAGGCCTAGGAGGTGACTCCAAAGCCAGCAGGACTCCAGGTCTTCCCAACCCACCCCTCCAGCTTCCTAGTGTGCCACACCATTGCCAATGGCCAGTGCCTGCTTCTGGGTCTGTCCTTACTGTCCCTCAGCATTCTGGGGGATGAAGCTAGGCTGTGAAGGGGAATGTCTTGGCTGGTCTTCTTACTTCCCTGTCCCCTTATTCCCTATCCCTACCATTAGGCCATGCATCTGTCCCCAGAAAAGACTTCCTCTGCCCTATGTATCCTAAACCCTTACAACTCAGAGGCTGGGCTTCCCTTCCCCCCATTCTGATTCCTGTATAATCCAGCCATTTCCTTCATGCCCTATCTTGGTGTCTCTCTTGGTCCTGGGCTCCTCTCTTGGCCTGCTTGCCCTCTCTCCTCCTCTTCCCTCTCTCTCTTTTCTCTTCTTCTCTCACCCATCCCCCCTTTCTCTCACGATCCTGTTCAGTCTGGGCCTGTCCAGATACCTCTGACTGTGCTCTCCCTCAGGTCTACAATAACAACCTTCTTCTCAACCATACCTAGGAGCGGCCATGTTTTCATTTTTGATTCAGTCACCCACAGTGTCTCTATGCTTTGGGGGGGGGGGGTCTAAGCTTCTGAGCCTGCCTGTTCTGTAATCGAGGGTTGTAGCAGTTTCCTATGACTTAAGGCATATCAATTAGGGCCCCTGAAAATAGGACTCAAATGAAAAATACCGGCTACCCAGTTAGGTGGGGGGAATTTCAGGTAAACAACAGGTAATTGTTTAGCACAAGCATATCTTGTGCAACTTCTGGGACATACTTACGCTGCAATAGTGTTTTTCTGAAATTAAATCTTAATTAGGCATTCTGTATCTTAGCTGATGGTCCTACCTTCAACACTTAGTAGGCACAAGCAACAGAAGAGAAGTTACACAGGAAAAATCAAACAAGTATGAGCAGGATCTGAGAGAGGGTGGTACTATCCCTGGCCCAGAGTTGTAGAGGGGAGAGCCTATGGAGAATCTGCCCAACTGGAGATGCACCCAGGATAGACTGGTCCACTAACACAGCTCAAAGAGGAGAAGGAACTGGAAAGAAACAGCCTGACCTGGTCTCATTACCCCTACCAGTGACCCTTGGTTAAGAGAGCAAGAAGCCTGGTGATGCTTTGGCCAGTGTAAGGAGAGCCTGGCAGCTAGCTCTTGGGGACCAGCACAGAGGAAGCCATCTTGCTTAATCCTCCTTGGGTTCCATCCCCTCATACTTACAGAGGACTGACCCTGCCAGGCTGGATGCAGACAGTGAGTGTGGGCAGGGTCTCAGATGCCACATACAGCCCGAGATCCCTGCCCCCTCCCCCGGCTCCTTGTGCTTCTGGCCATAAAGAAGCCCAGTCAAGGCCTGTAGATGTTACCAGATGCTAGTGTGGCCAGAAGACCTCCAGTCCCCCAAGGCATCACTTGAGTCACCTGAAGCTTATCACGTTCTCTGGTTCTTCTGCCCTAAAGTTTCTCCTGAGATTTCCAGCATCCTCCCCTGCCCCCCAGGGCCTATCTTCTCCCACCCAAACCCCTGTTTCAGCCGCTGTCTCTACACAGACCGTCCCCACTGCACAAGTTCCCAAACCTTGATCTAGAAGGTCCTGGCAGGCAGGCTCCCACTTGCCTCTGAGTCTGGGAAAACCTTGTCTTAGGTAGCAGAAAGTAGAGAAGAGGTTAATTCTTCCTAGCTTCCCCTCTGCCTCCCAGCCCAGTGTGTGATTGCAGAGCCCCTGACCCTGTGTTCCTAACAGCCTTCCCCGGGATGCAGCCCAGGTTCAGGCATGACCACAGTGTCCACATGGCCCAGACTTCTCCTGTCTACACTTGGTTCCCTTTCCCTTGCCTTCTGGCTACACTCAACCCCAAGAGGCATCCAGGGAATTCATGGTGTAGCACTAGGAATAGTCTACAATTGGGAATAACATACTTGTGTCAAGACTTACCTGCCACAATTAGGACAGTCAGTGGGAAACCTTCTAGTCTCCTCCCTAGCCCTTCTACCCCTTCCCTGGTCCTTCCATATGGCCCTTCTCCATCTTTCTCACCTCGCCTTTCCCTTCTGCCCGCCCCCACATTCCCCTTCATCCTTCTTGTTGACCCCTCTCCTCCCCTCCTTCCACCTCTTTGTCCCCATGCCTCCTCCCATTTGCCTCTGTTCTCTGCAGGGCTGGGTAGGGACAACATCCCAGCAGCTGACACTGCTTCTGGCGCCCAGTAGGGCTTGTGACATTTGAGTTATGCTTCGGGGATAAAAATAATAATGGCTACATTCATTGGATGTTAGCCTCAAGTAACCATTGCCCTAGACATCCTCACTGGGACCATGGACAGTAAGGGGTAGGTGGGTGGGGCAAGGCTAGAGGCTCAGAGGAAGTCATTGCATTGACCCAGCGGCCTCCAAGGCCCTTGCAACCAGCTGGAACCTGCTTCTGTGAGCAGCCTTTGCCTGAGCCTGACAGATACCTGGGTCAGAAACCAGGCCACTGGATGCAGTGGCCAAGAGATGATTCAGGGCTTGTGGCACAACAGACAGTTGATCCTGCTGGGGCAGGAGTGGCACTAAATATAGGGTCGGAGGCCTGAGGGCAGGACATAGAACAAGCAGCCAGCTGGCAAGCCAGGAAGGCCCCAGAACAGGCCCTGCACCAAGTTAGAGTCAGCTCTGGTCCCTGGAGCCTGTCTGACGGTTCTCTTGTATATCAGGACAGCCATCCTCTTAAATATGCCCCGGCTGTCAGCAGGCCAGACCTGCGTGCCCGATCACACGCTCTGCAGGGCCGAGCCAGGAACTATGACAGTGCAACTTGGAGGGGAGGTTAGGGGACTTCTGCATCATCAAGAAAAGTGCAAACAAGGGGAAGGAGGGCAGGAGGGAGGAGAGAAAAAGAAAGATATTTGCAGTGTTCAGACCCTGCCATTAGCTGGTCTGGCTAGGGACAGCCAGGGAGGCAGAGCCACTGTACCAGGGAGCTTAAACTGTCACCTCTGGACCAGGGACAGAGGAAGCAGCACAAGTCCTCTTTCCAGACACTGGTCCCTGAACTTTAACTGGGTCATGCACGAGGTCACCTGTGCACAAGCAGGCAAGGGTTTGTGCTCTCCGGGATGGGGAGTACACAGCACATACAAGGCCAACCGAGCTGCTCAGCGATAGGCTGTGGTGGAAGGAGAAGCAATAATCTGTGGTCCCAGCGCTCAAAAGGAATATTCTAAAACAATTACCCTGGCTTTTAGTTTCCATTTTCCAGACAGTTCTGGAGCCACAATCCGCACACCAACTGGTTTATACTTAGAACGTTGATTGTTGTGAGCGTGGGCACAGCGGCAGGCGGCTGCTCAGCTGTTCTCTGAGGCCCTGAGTTCAGGACCAATTCTGGCTCTGTTCCGTGGCGCTGGGGATTGAGTCTAGTGGGTAAGCACTCTACTACTCAGTCGCATGTTTAGTCCTGAAAGATATAGCCCAGGATGGCTTTGAACTCATGATACTCCTGCCTCATTTCCGTAGCATTTGCCTACAAGCACGTAATTGAGCACCGTGACCTGCATAGTTTACATGCTGGACAGCAGAGTGTAGACTTTCTTTCAACCCTCAGGACTCCTGATAGGAGAAGGTCTGAAGAGAGTCACATAGAACTTTCCTGAAAAGCTAGGCCCAGGTACTTTCTGATGTGTCAGGTGCCTCACTTGTTGCTGTAAGTTTTGATACTCCGTGTGGACATGCAGGAGACCACCCGTGCATGCCCCTCCCCCAACACCTGCAGCAGGAGAGAGACGGAGAATAATCATTTTAGGGGGGGAAAGGGGACCTGGTCTCCCCACCCCATCTCCTGGGGTTATCTTCTCATTGAAGAATGAAGAGTCTGTGCTTGAGGCAGGACAGCCAGACTTGCTCAGCACTCGTGGGCGCATGTGTAATGGGGCCCGAGACCAGCGAGGCCGAGACTTATTTGAGTCCCCCTCCTGTTCTGAGGAGGACCTCTACCCTTCGTGCTGATCAAGGCTGGTTCGCTGGTTGGCCCTTCCATGCTGCTTTCATGCTCGTGTGACCTTCAGAGCTGGTTTATGAGCCGTTCTGTGGCTTGCCCAGTTATGTAACAGTCACAGGACTCGGGGAAATGCAAACATCCAACTGCCTGCCCTGAGCGGAGGCCTCTCCCCTCCTGTGTGGGCTTCCTCCCAGAGCACACCAAGGGCACCGTGCAGGAGGTGGAAGGCAATGAGGGGGCTTTGGCAACGCCCTTGCCTCTGGTCACTGAAGGCACATCAGCTCCACCCCCCATGGTGACAACCAAGATGGCCTCAGGCATGTCAAATGTCCTCTTCAGGAAAAGTGTCCTCAGTCTCCAACACTGGCCGTGCATTCTGTCTTTGTGAGGAAACGTAAGCTACTGGGAGCCCTTATGTTTGTGAGTCTTCATTCCAAGGGGTAAACATGTACACTATATATACATTATACACACATATAATAATATACAACATAATAAACCATATGTGTATTTAATATATGCACACACCATACATGTCCATATGGCTATATATGTGAAAATACATATAGGATGCTTACAGCATTATGAATAATGCATATGTAAAATTTAAACCTTGCAATCTTTCCACAAGCTGTGGGCATGAGCATCTTCTCCCTTTTTCGTAGATCAGAGGGGGTAAACGAGTTGTTTGAAGTCACACAGCTAGCAAGAGCTGTATCAGGCAGATAACTGCGGGGCTGTGGCTCCGAGATACCGTGCTTCACAGGGACACAAACAACCATCACCTTATAAGTGACCCTGTGCTGGGAGTAGCCCTAGGACTGACAGTCTGTGGGAAACAAGCCAAGACAGCATTGACACTCAGGTCGCTTAGACTTGGAAGTGGCTGTTGTGAGCCTGGGGCCTACTGTCATCCCTCCAGACCTGGACACCACTAAGTGTTTCCAGCTCACCAGGGAGAGCAACTTCCAACCTCCCAGATGTGGACGTCTAACCTGTCTCTTGGCCTTGCTGTGTGGCAAGAGCTCATGTCCATCTGCTCAACTCAGGTCTCGGAGGCTGCAGCTCAACGGGATTATCTAAGAGTGCTAGGGATGACCCGAGGTTCCTACCGGGCTGAGCCTTCCTCTGACTTTATAGTTTCCCTTCCTCTGAACAAGGGTGTGGTTCCTTGGGAAACTGAGGCTACATACCTGGGGCTCACCCTGGCTGGGTCTGGAAGGTCTTCAGAGAGCCCGGGTTCCTCTCCTGTGATTTCACGATGACGACATCTCCCTGATAGCACCAGGGGAGGTCCAGAGTGGAAGCATTTTGCTCCATCCCTTTAGAAGGGCAGAGAAAAGGATACAGCCCATTTTGGGGACATCAAAATCTCTGGCCCTTCCCTATGTCCCAAGCCCAACTTCATACCATGACCCAGCACCCGCAGCCCAGCAAGCCCAGGGCCTTCCACAGAAGGCCCTGTCAGTCTGGCACTCTACAGTGATGGATGCTCTGGCCCCTCGGGCTCCCTGGGGAGCAGGACTGAGGGTGAAAGCTGAGACCCACAGCAGCTGCCCTATGGCTGACTGTCCCTGCAGAGGGCCCAACGGGTGACAGCTGCATGTCCAGAGCTTGGTTCCCTACAAGCGTGGCTCCGTGATGGCTGGCTGCTAGATCTTCGTCTTCCTGCCCTCTCCCTCCGAGTTATGCAGGAGGTCCAGAGGATGCTCTGATGCAGCCAATCAGAAAGGTCGGGAGCTGCTGTGTGCAGCGGGATGAGTAGGGTCCCACACAGCCTCTCTAGTCTCAGGGGAAGGAGCTGGCCCTGCACATTCTGCTCTCGCCCGGGGCGCTCCCTCCAGCTGGTGAGCAATAGAAGGTTCCCAGCCCTGCTCTGAACATATTTATACTTGTGGGAAACCTGTTCCCAGCAGCTCACTCGGTCCTGTGGGCTGCACTGGGTTTAATTTAGTCCCCAAGTTCCCCAGGGTGGCCCAGGCATCATGAGATCAACCTCACAGGGGGCCAAGTGTCTTGGCCAACTGAAAGGACCAGCAGCCCCTGGAATAACTCAGTCCCAGGCTCCCTGGAAGCCTTGGCCTCTCTGATCCCCGAGCAGTTGGAGGGGACTTCTCTTCTGCAGGTGGGTGTGGGAGGAAGAAATGTTCTCAGACTATCGCCTGCTCAGTTCTGGGGGGCAACTTGAGCTCTGAGATCTGGCCATGGGGACCACCTCACTTTTATTCTCAGAAGTCAAGGCTACAGATGGGTCTCTGAGCTAAGAATAGGCTGGGGTTATCTGCCTCTAGGGCCTATGTGGAAACTGGGGATGCAGTAGACATATTCTGCTGCAGGGTGGTCCTGTCTATGCAAGGCTAGTCTGGTATACTGAGCAGCCGAGGGGCACCACAGTGCTACTTAGTCAGCCTGTCGATGGGGAAGGTGCGCTCCCTCCCTGGAGTTTGCCTCGACTCTGAGGACCCTAGCACTACCCACTTCAACCCCTCTCACTGTGCCCCCTGCTGCCTCCCAGGACTGAGCCTTTGCTGTTTCCTGACCTCCCTTCTGAACGCTCCTAGAGCCAGCCTTGGACTCTTGTTTATTTCTCTTCATCTCGGTTATATGAAACCAAAATAAATTTCTATCGAGGTAGTGAGGGCCCCAGCCAGGACATCGGGCTACAGGGTGCTTAATTTAGCTGTGATGTTCCACTCTCGGGCTGACGTCATCCTGAGGCTTGGCACTGTCCCGGCCCTTTTCATGACCTCTGTCTGGCTCTTCCCTGCATTGCTCCTTCCGTCCTTCCTGAAACAGGGGTCACTGGCAAAAGGGACGGTGCCGGGTTTCGAACTTCACCACTCCTTTGGGTCCTGCAGGAGGGATCCCACAGTTCCACGGAGGTTCTGGGGCTACTAGAAAATTCCTTCCTTCTGATCTTCTATGTGCCGGCTCTCCTACAGTTTTTGTGTCTGTCCCCATTCAACTCCTTCCTGTCCACTGGAAGATAGCTGCTAGGGCTACTCTTGGACCCTCCTTGATGTTGGTGACCATGGAATGGTCTCCAGAAATCACCAGTCCAGGTTATCAGATGCTCAGTAAGATTAGTTATCAGGGACTTGCAATTAAAATGGCTTACTGAACACCTTCAATCCATCAAGAAATGGATAATACTCAACGGTGGGAAAGGCCACGTGCGGAACATGGAGTGACTGGAACCATTACCAGCACTTGGGGGTATAAGTCAGCACCTCTGGAGCCCTGGGTTGGGGCATCAGAGATGCAGTAGTGAGGCCCTGCTGAAGCATACCTCTTCCTACTGGGCCATTCTGTGTCCTCCGTATCCAAAGCCCAGGTCCCTCCCTTTGTCACAGGCGTGTCTCTACTGCAAGACACAGGCATCTGGTCCCACGGGCCACTGTCTTCAGTGTGAGGATTGTTACGGCCTTCTTTTCTGAGTGTTCAGAGGGGTCACAGCGTCTCTCAGGGTCTCAGTTGGAAAACAAGGGGTCTGGACAGAACATCCAAGGGCTCAACTTATTGTACGCACGTGTGAAGCTGTCAGAAGCAAAGGAGAAAAGCCTCCCAAGCTGCAGGCCGACTTTTAAGAAGATATTTGCGCTTGGTTCCGCATATTGGTAGCCCCAGGCCCCAGTGACATGAAACCATGATCTCATTCCATCCCATGATTTGTTTGGTTTAAGGTTTTTGTTGTTTTAGATGGGGTCTCACTTGGTAGCCCTGGCAGTCCTGTAACTTGCTAGGTAGACCAGGCTAGCCTTGAACTTAAAAAGATCCATCTGCTTCTGCCTCTGCCTCTAGAGTCCTGGGGTTAAAGGTGTTTGCCACCACACCTGGCCCACCTCATTATTCTGAGGGTCAGGGGTGTGTAGGGTCAGCCTGGATGATTAATCTCTGCCACTGTCTGGGGCACCTGCTGGGTTCCTTGCTCAGGGTTTGCAGCCATTAGCTTCCCTGCCACCTTCCTTCTCCCTCAGTGACTGGCCTGGGACCCTGCTTGTGGTAGGCAAGGACTTTCTCACAACATGCAACTACAAATGGTCCCACTGCCTAGCTTTGGATGTCTACAAACATTACTCCCCCTGCCTTGTGTTCCCAAGTACATGGCTAAGGACAGGGAACCTCCAAAGGAGAAGAGGGAACAGACTTTAGATCACCTAGTCCAGAAATGGAGATACTCTTTCCCAGACCTGGGGTAGTAGGTCCGCTCTGTGGCTGACCCTTTCTGGGATTGCAGAATGCTCTGTGCTCATTGGTCTCTTGCTTTGTGCCCTGGCCTGTGTTCCTTGGCTCCACCCCAGATCATCCAATTCTGGACAGCTGGTGTCACCAAATGTTAGCCTTGGCCACCTGCTGCATGCTCAACACTGACCCTTGAATTTTCTCAAGGGTATTATGCAAGGGTCTTTATGCACCTCCCTCTTCCTGTCTCTCCTTTAGGGATCTCCTTCTTTCTCCCTTGCTTTATTCTCTTTCTCTATTCTGTGTCTCTTTGTGCGCCCTCCCCGTCTTGTCTGTCTGCATTTCCCTCCTCTCTAGCTCCGGCCTGGGTAGTTCTAGAAACATACCCATATATGGGCTCCATGTCAAGGATCACAAATGATGACATCACGTGAGTGCCGAAGCCCGGGATGCTCTCTGAAGCGGGAGCCTGTCTCCCGTGCCCCCGGAGGAGTGGAGGGCGGGATCACAGCTTCCTTAGTGCAATCTTCAGAAGGGAAATCTGAGAGTCATAACGTCTTATAGCTTGGCTTGACATCCCTGGTCATGCGGTGGGCCCGAAATAAACTCCCTGCTTCAAAGGAGAATGTTTCAGAGCTGCCTGGCACAACAGCTGGAAGCTCAGGGCCAGCACAGGAGGCAAACTCAGAGAGCATGTTCTGAAGTCAGACAGTCAAGAGAATCTCTTTGTTGCCTAGACCTGTGCCCCTGCCACAGAGCCTCGCAGGTAATGCTTGCTTTTGACTTGGTCATTGGAGACTTTGAAAAGAATTGCTGGGCGGGCTGGGACCTGCAGCTTCAGGACTCACTGAGACCTGTAGCCAAACTGTGCCCATGCCTCTGCCTCTCTTTGTCTCTCTCTGTGTCTCTGTCTGTCTCTGTCTCTGTCTCTCTGTCTCTGTCTCTGTCTCTGTCTCTCTCTCTCTCTGTGTCTCTGTCTCTGTCCCTGCCCCCCTCTCTCCCTCCTCCCTTCCCTCCCTTCTCTCTCTCTCTCTCTCTCTCTCTCTCTCTCTCTCTCTCTCTCTCCCCTTCTCTCCAGCTCTGCACACCCTGGAGACTTTGGGTCTGGCAGGCAGGCAGGCTACCAGCGCTCTGCACGCATGGTAGCTATTCTTCTGGAGGACTCTGGGTTAGTGTGCCACTCCGTTGTGTGTGCTTCTAAACATGGACGTGTGAAAAGAGTGAGCACTGATGCTATTGTCGGGTGTGTAGGGTCTCCGGTGGTGTCTGTGGCAGACAGGTGCCCTTCGGAAATACTTCCAGGCTGAGCCAATGATGGGGGTTTTCCTGCAAGAGGACTCAGTGTCTGTGTCACTAAGAGGGTTACACATGAAAAGTAATGTGCGGCTGGTGACGACCTGATGCCAGGGGCTCTGCATGCCATTTCTGGAGGCTTGGGAGAGGGTGAGGAATGAGAAGTGTTACCTAGAGGAGAGTAAAGAAAAACTTCATGGGAAGCAGAGATAAAAAACTATCTCATATATACACACACGTACAGGCACATACATACACATGTGTACGTGCACAAACACCGTACTTAAGAAGGCAATAGATAATCTTGGAAGGACAGACAGGATGTTGTGGAGAGCAAGGGGTCTCTGAGTAGAAGGACAGCTGGGACGAAGGGAGACGCCAGCTGAAGACAGGGCTGCCGAGAGAAAGACTCCCCGAGGTGGGAGGGAGGAATGAAGCCTTCATGGAGGCTGAGGGAGGAACGTTCACTCCAGGACCTGGGGGAGATGAAACATAGTTGCAAAGTGTATGCGCTGAGGGAGAAAGGTAGGGTTTTATCTCCAGCTACATCTTGCATTGCCAGGGAGATGGACTGACATGAACAGGCCTGGGACAGCATGGAGGGACAACAGGGATGTGACTTGTGGCAGGAAAACTCTCCTTCTTCAAGCAGTCCGTGTAAGGCAAGGTTTGAGGGAATTCAGAGGGGCTCGGAGAGAATGCCAGACCAGCCCCCAGCCACAGCCCGACCTTAGCCACGAGTGCTCGTTAGCTCATTCTTGTTCAAAACATGGATGTGTGCCCATCAGAAGGAACCATCTCATATTTCTGGTCCTTCTTGGCACCTGGAGGCCACACCTGGTATGTGTGACCACCAGTGTTGGGAGTCTTGGGCGGTAACTGGGAGGATCGTCTTTCTCCTCTGCGTGGGGGTCTGAAATGGTTTCATGATGTAGAACAATTCAGTTCATGTTAGCCAGAATCCATCAAAGACTTAATTAGGGTGAATTATGTCCCTGACCCCTCTCAAGGCCACCATGAGTATGAGGTAAATGTTGACACCCTTTTCAAGATTTGGAAACTGAGGCTGTGAGAGGTTAAGAGGCCGGACAGCAATGGGATGCTGAAATTAGGAATCAAGGCTAAGCTTCTAGACCTCAGGGGCTTGCATTCACAGCCACACTCCCTCAGCTTTCAGGCTGACACTGTGGCGGTCAGCATCTTTGTGAACCCAGCAGGACCTTTCCCTGATACCCTCACAGTGTTGTCAGGCACCGTGTGTTGTCCACAGACTAGATCTAAGAATCCTCCTGCAGGGGACACAGAGTGTCTCCAGTCCTCCCTCTTCTAAGCTGCAGAGTCCTCCACTGCCTGGAGGGGGAGGAGCGGCCAGCCTTGCCCACCCATCACTGTCACCTCAGGCTGCTGGCAGATGGCAGAGCTCGGCATTTCCAGAGGCTAGGCAGAAACTGGGTCAGGGCCCTGGAATACTGCGTCTAGCCCTGTGGACTGAGCCATACTGATGTGTCTGGATCCAGTGCAAGAGCCTGAGACGCTGCCAGGCCCTGCAGGGCCTGGAGGCAGGGGAGAGGCCCTGCACTCTGGCATGTGAGACAAAGGTGACCCGGTCCTGGAGAGGCAACAGTAGAGGGGCTTGGGGGTGGGGGATAAGGGGAGCGAGGCTTCTCAGAGTCTTCTTAGCTACAGCTCACATCACAGGCAACACCTCAGTGGCCTCTAGCTCTGTGAGGGACTAGCTCTTTAGAATACAGTATTTGTACAAAACCTAGAAAGGAATTTTTTTCTTTCTGCTTTTCTCCCCCCACCTCTCTCTCTCACCCTCTTCCCTCTTCCTTACTGTCTTTTTGAGGTGGCTTTTCTCAATGTACTCCAGACCTAGGATTCCAGATGACGAGAGAGAGAGAGAGAGAGAGAGAGAACACCCCAGATTTGGACAAAGAAAAGGAAGGGCGTTCCACCCCAGATGGAGCCTTGGTTCCTACTTTCTGTATAATAATTCTCTGGTCTGGTGTTGGAGTGTGGACAGAGTTAGCTTTGGGCAGAATCAACTCCCATCGGGACCTCTCTGGGCCTCAGTTTCCCCTCCATACAAAGGAAGAAGAGTCCTATGTGGTGATACTGACTGCATTCTCTAACTCCAAGCAGATCATATCACCCCTTCCCCCACACAGCCACTGATCTAGTCTCAGAATGCCCAACGCCTTGACACCCCAACATCACAAGCTCGGCTGAGACCAGCATCAAAGCTCTGAGACTAGCACCGAGTCCTGGTGTGCTTAGATGCTGCGATGCCTGTCCCATGTGCTTTTCCTGGAGAGACACCAACAAATGTCCACTCACTCCAGATAGGGCTCTGACAACAGCCCAAAGCACGACTCCACCCAAGTCCAGCTTGGCCAACCAATGAGTCATTTACAGAGCAGGGGTAACGGGTCACATTCAAGAATGTGGGTGACCCCAAAGCAGAAAGTCTCACCCTAACAGAGACTTCCCCACAGCTGTGTAGATGGAGTCGCCCTGCTGTTAACCCTCCACAGTCTATAAAGAACTAACACAGTGGTTTTCAACCTTCCTAATGCTGCAGTCCTTTAATACGGTTCCTCATGTTGTGGTGACTCCCCCACCCCCGCAACCATAGTTACTTCCACTGCTACTTCATAACTGTAATTTTTGCTACTGATATCAGTCTGGGTTTTCTCATGGTCTCTGGTAACTCACGTGAGAAGGTCGTTTGACCCCAAGGGGTCGCGACCCACAGGTTGAGAACTTCTGCTGTAGCACCTCCTGCAAACAGGACCACCTGTAGTTTGGCGGAGTTGCATGTGGCTGGGAGGAGTGTACAAGGGAGAGCGACTTGCTATCTCAGATTTGGGTCACTGCCTCTTCTGTGAAGGAAGGTCAACAGGCTGCGTCCTGAGGATCACTTGCAAGGAGCATTAGCTCCTTTGATGACGATGATCAAATGATTGCTACACTGAGAGACAGGGGTCTATAAAAAGGCCCTGATACCGGAGGCCCTTCAGCCCCATCCCTTGCCGTGGTGGTTTGAATGAGAAATGCCCTCATAGGTTTGTAGATTTGAAAACGTGGTTCCTGATTGGTGGCACCATTTGGGGTGGGGCGGGACTGTGGGGAGGTGAGGTTGTTCCAGAGGATGTGCGTTTCTGGGGTGGGCTTTGAGAGTTCCTGGCCCTACTTCCAGTTTGCACCCTGCATTGTGCTTGTCCTTGAAGATGCGAGCTCTCGGCTTCCTTTCTCTTTTTAGTGCCTCCCCTGTGTTGCCATGGTTCCCCGCCATGACGGACTCTACCTCTCTGGAACTGTGAGCCAAAATAAATCCTCTCTGTCATAAGTTGCTCTGGGTCACAGTGTTTCATCACAACAACAGGAAAACAAACAATTCACTTGCCAAAGGCCCACCCTGGGATTTTGACCTGGGTCTCATCTTAGTGAGGGGAGCAACACGGTTGAGAAGGGCGAGGTAATAAGTCGCTTGTAGGAACTCTTGCCATCGTCCTTGGCATTTACGGACCGGGGTGTCTGGTGAAAAAAGGGACAGGTAGATGTGTCCTTGGCATTCTGAGCCTCAGTTTCCCTATCTGTAAAATGGGAAGGGAATACTCCCCAGGTGCTGTTCTTGCTTGTTTCCCTGTCGATGTGATAAAGATATTGAGTGAAAATAATCCTGGGTTGTCCTGGGTTTGGGGTTGGGGCTGGTTTGGCTTTCACTCCCATATCGCAGGGAAGGCAGGGCAAGAGCTCAAGGCAGGAACCTGAAGGCAGAAACTGAAGCAAGGATCATGGAGGAAGACTGCTTATCGGCTTGTTCTACGCTGGCTTACTTAGATTGCTTCCTACACAGTCCAGACCTGCTCAGCATGGCATTGCCCACAGTGGGTGGGGCCTTCCTTCATCAATTGAATGTCCACATGCCAATCTGATGGCCACGTGCCAATCTGATGGAGGCAATCTCTCAATTGAGAGTCCCCTCTTTGAGGTGTCACTAGTTTGTGTCAAGTTGACAAAAACTAATCAGCACAGGCTGAGAACAGTCTGTTTTTAAGATCACCCGAGGTTAAAGGTCTTGGGACACTCTGGAGACCTTGAAACTTTCACAACAAATTAATGGATATACACACACATATAATATGGTATATATTACATGAAGGATTTTATTATATGACCAAACTGCAAATACATTTGTAAGTATACATTTATTAGGTGTGCACAGATAATAAACACTAATAGACAATCTTTTAAAAACAGTCTTTATTCCCATCCCCAGCTTCCCTTAAAACCTTAAAAGGTAGTGAGGCAGGGGGTGCTGGGGAGAGCAGGGGGTGCTGGGGAGAGCAGGGGTGCCATGGAGGTGGTTCAGTGAGTACAACCACGGCCACACAACCACGAGCACCAGTGATGGGATCCCCAGAACCCATGGAAAAACCTGGCAGGCATGGCAGCTGCCTGTGATCTCAGTACATAAGAGACAGACCCATGGGCAAGCTGGCCAGCTCAGGTGCTGACAGCCATCCTTTACACTGAAGGAGAAGCCTGGCTTAGGAATCTTTTCTCTTTGTCCTGTCTTCATGTTAAATGGAGGAGTTCATTGAGAGACCCTGTTTCAGTAAATTAAACCAGGACATCCAATGTCACCCTTAGGTCTACAGGCACACGTACATGTTCACCTCACATGTAAGCACACCTGTGAACCCACATACACAGGTACATCACACACACACACACACACACACACACACACACACACACACCTCTCTGTCTCTGTCTGTCTGTCTGTCTCTGTCTGTCTGTCTCTGTCTGTCTCTGTCTCTGTCTCTGTCTCTGTCTCTCTCTCTCTCTCTTTCATGTACAAATGCAAAAAAGAAAAAGAGAAGCAGCAGTTATGTGAGCTCAGAGTCTGCCTTCTAGCCCCTCTCATGTCACCTCCTGCCACCAGACAGGAAAACAACATCCCTACTACACACTCACAATGCGGCCCAGACAGTGGCAACCATGAGTGTGCACACTGGTGGCAAGCCTCCTTCTCTTTGGTTGGCAGAGCAGCTCTGGGTGACACCTGACTCAGGAGCACAGCACAGCAACTCACCCTCTACATGTATGCTCCAGTGCTCCATGACCCCACACTGAAAACACATACTGCGCTTGCCCTGTGACCTCCACTGTTGTGTACCTCAAGAACCCCCCGAGTGAGGGTCTCCACTTCCTGTACAGATGGTCGCCTGTACGGAGTGAAACTGGGACATCGAGGAGAAGGGAGGCCAGGCAGATGGTCCCCCAAGGTCTAGGATGATTCGAGGGTAGAGGGCTGGGGATTTGCAGCAGGCTGGATGAGGGTGAACATGGAGCCCACCTGTCCCAACTCTGACCAACTCTTGCCCTGCCACACTGCTCAGTGGACATGGGGGCCAGCTTAGGTGCTGACAGCCATCCTTTTCACCCAAAGAGAAGGCTGTCTTGGGAATATTTTTTTTTTTGTCCTGTCTTCATTTTAAATGGAGGAAAACCAGGAAGAGGGTAAGGCCATCAGATGGCCCCTCTGAAAACTGCCAACCAGAGCAGGTCCTGAATGGACATGAGGAGGTGGAGGCTGCCCCCGGGGAGCTTCAAATCATATTCAGATTTTCCCAGTCCCTCGCTGTGTGTCAGCTGATGTCTCCACATCTGCTGTAATATCATGCATTCTGCAAACACAGCTACAAACCAAGGCTGTTAGCAGCTACTTCACGGCTGCAATCCCGCACACGTCCAGCAGATGGCAGGGCAAGGCTAGAGCTGTTAGCAAGGGGCCCCAGTTCAGAAACCAGTCTTCCCGTGGAATTAAACATTATTCTGATTCTACTGTTTATTCTCCTGCTCTTATTAAATACTTCTTGTGTGCCTGACCTTTGGTTAGGTCCAGGGGTTTTGACAGGAATATGAAACTATTTTATGAGTTTTGTAGGCTGGTAATCCATTGCAAGCAACCCAGTCCGCAGGTAGTCTTGAAGGCCCCTGAGAACCTGTGCTCCTCTGTAAACACAGCACATCTCCCCTCACACCTAATCCAGGTCCCTGGCCAGAGGCGCTGGGTGCAAGAGAGCGGGGCTTTCCAGACACGCCTATCTGTTGTGTTTCTTCTTAGGAAAGCCAGAGTATGATCGTCTCCCACTGTGGCCCCTAACGCTACACACAATCGCACACAGGAGGCTCCAGGACTAGCAGGAGACAAGGCTCAGTCATCTTTCGGTGCTGTTTCAATCCTCATCACAGCTCCCAGTGACCCCACATTCTCCGTGGCGACTCCACCCCCTCCCTGGCGCTTAGATTTTCTGCTATTTTCCTTTGAGCCATGCGGGGCGGGGGAGGTTTAGCCTAAAATTTGAAACCCTCAACATTAATGAAGTGGCTGCCTCTTGGTGTTTTGGTGGCAAGCCATTTGGATGTCCTCTCAGAGATGGACCTCTCTCTTGGGTACCAGTTAGCCAGAGCCACAAGGACAGCCACACAGCAAAGCCGTCTTTAGACCACGCACTGGTAGCCAAGGTCCAAACCTGCAGGTGAGAAAGATTCTCTGAGCTACAGACCGGAAATGCAGGCTGCGCCACAGTGGGTCCCACTCAACTGAGGGTAGTTCGGGGTGGGAGTAGGTGTTGCTCTCCCACTGGCTGAGGGGGCGTGTCTCATCGACTAGACAGGAATCCCTGATGGATGGAGCTGGTCTACTCTCAGGAGCCTGATGCATTTCTTCTTTCTGGGGGCCCAGGCTGCAAGGAAGCAAGTCTTGTGGGAAATTGCTAGTTCCCCTGGGCAAGAAAGAAGAGATCTCTCATGTGCCTGGTGTGTCACCCCCAGTCGCTTCCCCTTGGGAGAGCAAGTCATGAGGACTTAGGCCCAATATCTGAGGGGAAGGAGAAGGACCACTGTCTCTGGGGGAAAGGACATGAATATTTGCCAGAGTAGAATGCTGGCACTTGGGGGGTGTTCCTCAGAGGCCTCTTGTGACTTGAATGCTCAGCCAGGGCTGAGAACCATTGACCTGTGATCACGCTGCTGCAAGCCAGTCAATATCACAAGTCAGGCTGATTCGATTTCATCTGCTGACAGAGCTTCACTCCCCCTGCTCCGCTCTCTCTGAGGCATTTGTATCGTTTCGAAGAGAGTCTCTGTAATGAAATTGTTGCGATGGCTGGTTTTAACTAGAACATGAGATCCCAAGCATGAGCCCATGTCTGACTCATCGGAGGCATTCTCAGCCCTCCCACGGTGAAGAGCAGTCTTGATGTGCCAGTGTGGGACACAGCTGTGACTGGATGGGAGGAATGTGTCCAACATGGTGTGGCCTCGTGAGGCAGGAGTCAGAATGTTGAGATCTTTGTGTCCCCAGAAGGGTGCCTGACCCAGAGTAGTTGCACAAGAAATAATCTATCAGTTAATGTATGCAGTCATACCTGTATAAACAGATGGGCTTCCTGGAATGGAAATGGTGAGTGGGTAGATCTGTGCTCAGATACGTTTAAAAGGGAATGGGTAGGAGGAGCATGTGGGGATATGTGGCTTAGGAAGTGGACAGACAGAAGGATGTATGGTGGACAGATGGGTAGATAGGTGAGTAGATGTATGGTTAGAAGGTCAGATAGGCTGGTGGATGATGCTGCAAGAAAGGGCGGAGGGGGTAGTGGTTGAGTGCATGTATTGGTCAGTGAGGAGGAAGATGGGTGGATGGCTATGATAGTCAGATAGACATGTGGGTGGATAGGAAACTGAATGGGAGGATGGATGGGAGGACGGAGGGAGAGTGAAGGGGAGGATGGGTGTGAGGATGGGTGTGAGGATGGATGGGAGGGTGGGTGGGGAGGGATGGGAGGATGGGTGAGAGGACGGTAGGAGAGGAAATGGGAGAATGGGTGGGAGAGTGAATGGATGGGTGGTAGGATGCGTGGGCATAGCTGTAGTTGGGTAGACAGATGCATGAGAGGATAGTAGATGGATAATGGTTTCAACGATAGGGGATTGGTGAATAGATGAGCAGATATTTGGCTGTGAGGATGGGTGGATGCTTAGACAGATGCCATGGCCAAATGAATGAATTTCAAAGAGTGAGTGAGCTGTAGAGATGGTTCAGTGGTTAAGAGCACTTGCTACTCATGCAGAGGACCCGGTTTGGTTTCGAACCCTCATACCAAGTGCCTCACAGCCACCTGTAAACCTACCTGCAGGAGCTGTCGGCATCCGTCCTCCGTGTTCATCCACGGTCAGGTGTACATACTGACGAGCAGGCACACACATACATGTTTAAAAATGTGCAATCGCACAGTCTGCCCTGGGCAAACATGGTTGCCCTGTGAAACACTCAGTGACCGGGGGTTTGGTTTCCTCACAGGGACTGGTCACCTGCCGTGTGCTGGCTGCTTCTGAGTCACTCTTCTGGAAGCTGGGGCAGAGGTGGCCAAGATGGCGACTGAGATCTCCACTCGGGGCAGACAGCGTGCCATTGGGCATGAGGAATACAGCCTGTATAGCAGCCTGAGTGAGGAGGAGCTGGTCCAGATGGCCATTGAGCAGAGCCTGGCAGACAAGACTCGGGGCCCAACCCCTGCTGAGACCTCTGTGTCCTCTCAGACCAACCACCAGCCAGGCCATATCCACCCATGGACCAGGTAAGTGAGGAGAAGCTAATGGAGGGTAAACAGACCCCTGGGCATCCCTCAAGCTTCAGATGCCCCAGGATCTTCATCCTGAACCGAAATATCCGGGTCTCTGACCCCTTAGCCGTCTGCGTTTGTCACCTAAAGCCACTCTTGGGTGTCACAGTGGCATGGGATTCAGGACACCTGTGGCCCACGTCTTTGACATGAAATATTGTAGTTGCTTATAACGTATGTAATCCCACTAAGTATTTAAACTCGTCACTAGGTCACTTTTAATTCCAAACACAAATGCTCCATGACTAACAATGTTGTAACCAGCAAGAAAGACGGTCAGTACGGCTCAGTGCAGACGGGTTTTTCAAATATTTTTGATCCGAAGATGGTTGACTCCATGACTGTGGAACTTCTGCTCTCTCAGGGCGGATTCCCTGTGCTTTCATTTTTTAAAAAAAAATTCTCTTAAGAACCTCCTAAGGTCTCTGTGTTGAGGACCTAAGCCTAAGGCCCAGGGTCACAAGGCTAGGAACTTCAATTGACACTCCGAAGCTTGGGCTTGGCCTGGCCTGACTGGTTTATGCTTGGATGCTGGGGACTGATACTCAGTGGGGCTAGAGCTTCCAGCTCTGTCTGGGCAGGAAACACACCTGCAAGGCAAAAGGGATCTGCCTGGCATCTCCATCCTGCCCGGTCTCCATGTCTCCCCCTTCCTCCCTCCTTCCCCCTCTCCCTCCCCCTCCCCCACCCCCTCTCGCCTCACCTCATCTCCCCAGCTGGGCTTGCTAACATTATGACCCGAGGCCACATGAAAAGCCACTAGCACAGTACCCAGTGCCACTTAAGTAGCAGAAGAAACAAGTGAGGCTTTACATCATGTTATAAAAATGTATGTTTTTGTGGCAAGGCCAAATTACATAGCTCAAGCTGATCTGGATCTCAATCGTGTAGCCCAGGCTAGCCTCAAACTTTGAATCTCCCTGCCTCGGTCTCCCTATTACTGAGAAACAAGGCTTGTACAAGCATGACTCACAATTTATATATATTTTATTTCCAAACAGCATCATTTGTACTAATCACCAAAATAAAAATTATACGCGAGGGGCTGGTGAGATGGCTCAGTGGGTAAAGGTGCTTGCTGCCAAGCCCAATGACTTGAGTTCGAACCGTGGTACCTATGTGGTGAGAGGAGAGCCAACAAATTGTCCTCTGATTTCCACGAGGGTACCACGGATGGACGGACAGACAGACAGACAGACACGCGCACACACACACACACTCTAATGTTTATCCCTTGTCAAGCTTTTAAAATCATGTGTATTTCCCATCCATAGCAGCCACATTCCAAGTGTTCATCGGCTACACAGGGCCAGTGGCTACCAGATTGGGCAGGACTGATCTGGGGACACCTTCTTTGCAAGGGCAGCCAGAAGGGTACTTGGCCTTTGCTCTTCAAGCGCTTTTGGGAAGAAAATATATAAATTGTGAAGATGCTTTTGCTGCCCTCGCCCATCCCCCAGCCAAGGTTGTGTGTGTTGGAGGAGGGGTGTGAGGGGGACAATGGATTGCTGTAACAGATGAGAGCTAATGCGATGTGGGCCATGGCCCTCAAATCTCGTTGTCCCCAGCAGTCAGTGACCCCCATGAGACCTTGGCCTTGGGAAAGTCCCCCACTCCCTCAGAAGTTCTGCTTCCTTGTCTCGCAACTTTAATGTCCAGATTTTGCTAAGATGAAACGCAGCGGACATGACTCTGAAGTGGGAAATGAACCATCTCAGCCCTGTGTCCAGGTTGACAACTGTCAATGCTTATACCAAGTGACACTGTTTCCTGCCAATGGTAGTAACCTGTATCCAACAGGCTGGGCCAAGGCCTGGGCACCCTGTTCTGAGAGGCCCTTGTCACAGGGATGTCAGGCAGGCTCCTTGGGGAAGAGAACGAAGCCTTCAGGCTCCTAAGCTACCCTGACCACATCCCATTGGGGCCTCAGAAACCCTGTGCAGGGACCTGGCTCATCTGGTTCCTGTTTTGGCTGGTTCAAGTCAAACTCAGGTTCCTCTTTCTCCGGAGAGGACCAGATAGAGACGGATGGGACTGTTACAGGAGCCACACATCACTGAGTGCCTGCAGCCTCCTCTGCAGCTCAGGAGCCCCTCCTGGGGCCAGGCAGTCTGTAGTTTTGCTGATTCTGCAGAAAGCCTTCCTCTTGCTCTCCCCACTTTGAACTAGGCTTTAGGCTCATTACATCCCCCTCCCCTGCAGAGGTCTAGGGTCCCCGAGACTCATGGCCAGAACCAGAAGTTAGAGAGCCTACAGGACCTAAGAGCTCCTCTCGTCTCTATCTCTGGATATTACAATATTATCAAATAGACCCAAGACATCATACAGGCTCCAGGGGGCTCCTCGTCTTCCTCAGGGTCTCAGGTTAGCCATCCCTTTCTCAGTGAGTCCTGCCTTAACCGTTTTTCTCTGTCCTTGTGGCTCCTGTGTGGATGGCCCTGGATGTTACCCGTAAGCCTCATTTGCCTGCTTCTGCCGGGGACTTGTGAAATTCATTTGGGGTTTCAAATGCCTGCTCCGCTTTCTGAAGCCTAGACCTGACCGTGTGGCAAGTGGCCACTTATAAGCAAGTGCATGGGTGGATAGAAGGACAAGGGAGGCCATAAAAGGAAGGTGGCTTCGGAAGTTCAATGATTCCTGTGTCGTTTACCGATATGCAATGACCACTTCAGGTTAGCTACCCCATTTCAGTGAGCCCTGACCTAACTGCTCCTTACTGTCCCTTCCCAAAATGTCGATAGCTGAAGCTTGTTCATCTCAAAGTATACTCCTCCTCCTCTTCTCCTTCTCCTTCTCCTCCTCCTCCTCCTCCTCCTTCTTCTTCTTCTTCTCCCCCTCCCCCTCTCCCCTCCCCTCCCCCTCTCTCCTTCCTTCTCTTTTGGTACCTTGGCAAGAACACGGCTGCACACTCTCAGATCCTCCTCTCCGCCCCCATGCTGTCTTCTAGCAGAAACCTAGTGAAGAAGGATGGAGGCTACTCTACTCTGCAGCCTTCATTCACTCCCCTTGCTGTTCCCAAGGTGAGGAGTCCCTGGGACCCCAACCTCATGACCACCTCAGCTCACAGAGTGGCTTCTGTGTCAGGGTAGGAGAGTCTCTGGAGAGCTTCCCAGTGACACGGTCTCTTGGGGACTAGGAGACATTGTTCGCTTGTACTCCCTGGGTGCCTTTGTTATTGTAGGTACCTAATGCATATTTTTAGGCAAATAAACACTTCAAAGCCAAGAACGCACTTTGGGAATGTACCTTGTCATTGTCTTTAAAAGGGAGTGCAGGGTCCATAGGAGAACACTGCCCCCCTATAAAGCATGAGGTCTCTTTTTAGACCTCCCCACAATCAGGTGAAGGGCCAACAGTCATGAAAGTCTTTTGCCAAGCCTGGGCCCCGTGAGCTCCCAAGAGGCATACCTTGCTTCTTATCCAATGGGGAACTTGGGTCCACATACCCCTGAACAAGAGAGCCTGAGGTTTCTATGGAGAGGCAACTGGAGCTGATCTTCAAAGCCTTCAAGTGCCTGCACTTTACTGAAGTTCGCTCTTCTCAGAAGACCAAGGAGGGAAACATAACCTTAGACTTGCTTGGAATGGGGTGCATGACTGCAGATGATTCCAGTCAAACCGCAGCCTGTGCTGGGTCCATCCTGGCACCTGGCCATACCCCCCCCCCCAAGTGTGCGGCCTGAAGGAGACAAAAGCTGAAGGAGCATGGGAAGCCTGCAGGGCAAGCCCAGCAGTGGTGCTTGCTGTGTTTCAGGGAGGAGCAGACAAGCCCTACCTGGACCTCTTTAGGTCATAACCTGTAGCCACATCCCACGGAAGCATGTTCCTCTCAGATGACTCAGCCCAGCGGTTAGCTCTGCTGGGAATTCCCCTGCCGCAGCCAGCAGAGGGGAAGTGGGGCCTTCTACTTGCTTTGAAAGCACAAAAGTCCCTTGGCTTCCCATGCAGCCTGAGACTGAGAGCCTGGGTACTGTAAGCAGCCACGAAGCTGACCCCCAGACCAAGGTCATGCAACCCGAGTTCAGTGCTCTTAGAATGAGTTTTCTTTCTGTGATCTCAACCCTGTCCTGCAGCTCTGTGGGTGTGTGGCCTTGTCACGCACCTGTGGCCCCTGAGCAGTTAAGGATCCACAGTACTTGACCCAGAGGTCTGCAATCCCAGTCCTTGACACCAGGCTTGGGACAGAGCCAGGGCTGTCACATTGCAGAACCTAGTATGTCGTCCTCTTCCTTCTGCCAGAATGGGGACGACGCACCTCGGAAGGTGGCAGGAGTGTGCTTGGAAGGGCTCTGAGGAATTTGCGTTGCATGCTGGCGACCTGTGACCCAACCGTGACCTTACATTCCATCAGCCTCAGCTCCTCGCCTCAGCTAGTCCTTGTTGTCAGCACTTCACATGGAATGGTTCCCATTTCAGGTGAAGGTGGCAGTTGCTTTTTTTAACCCGTGAGCATCATTTGCTGAAACATTTGAATGGTAGCTAGAGACTGGAGGCCATATGGACTGGGAATCTTGGGGCTTCATGGAGAGCCCAGACCTGCTGACTACAGAGCTAGCCTGGCCTAAGCTGCTCTCCTAGGGCCAGGAGGAGAGAGGGGAGCATTGGGCCTGGGCAGACAGGCCAGGTGAGACAGGCCGTGCACACCCTTATCTTGAGTGATGGTTCTTGGATCTGTGTCACACTGAGTACCATCTACCACATAGACAGTAATGCACACCCACCTACCCCCCCCAGTTTGGTCCTGACCCCACTTTGCAAGTAAAGAAACATAAGCACAAAGTTGGGGAAGAGTCTATACACATCCGAAGGCACGAAACCAGTGTGGAGGTTATGGAGCAGATGGGAGGGTTCGAAGACAAGAAGAAGCCAGGTCCTGGAGGATGGGGGCGGGGTCTTAGGTGCTGTCTGAGCCTCAGCTCTGTTTACCTGCCCCATGGGATCCTGAGCGGTGCCCACTCTCAGCTTGCTCACCCATGACAGGCAGAAATATTAATGCCAACCTTAATAAGAACAGAAGGAAAAGTACTGACTGGGTGCATCAGTCAGTGCCTTACACGGCTTGGAGATATGTGTAGAAGGATGTAATGAGTTGGGAGACAGGAAGAACAGAGACATAGAGGATGGGGGTGGCTGGGCCTCAGCCTGATTTGAACCAAGCCTCTTCTCTTCTCTCCTCTCCTCTCCTCTCCTCTCCTCTCCTCTCCACTCCTCTCCTTTCCTCTCTTTTCTTCTCTCTCGGGGGCCTCTACTCTGTAACACAGCCTGATTTTGCTGAGGGATCCACAGAGTCTGAGGCCCTACCCTGCCCTGCCTTATAAGGTCAGGATCCTTCCCAAGGTCCTCTTTACAGCACCTGGTACCATGGGGTACCAGCCTCAGAATGAGATCCTAGACTCCACAGGCAGGGCCCTGCCCCCCTGTCTGGGAAGCAAGGGGAGAGTGCTTGGTATAAAGGTTGACCTGCTAGGAGATGATAAGGGTTCTCGAAGTCGGTTGCCCCTGCAGCCCCAGACAGGAGCAGAGTGACTGGCTGCCCCATTTCCAAGATGCCTTCTGGTAGAGTGGGATCAAGGCTCAGTATAATGAAAGCAAAATGCAATGTTGGCTTGGGTCAAGTCCTCTCTCTGTGTTAGCTGGCTTTCTTCTTCCACTAAAGCCCGAGGGACACGGCTTACAGGAGAAAAGATTTATTCAGGCCCATGGTTCCAGAGGCTTCAGTCAGTGGACCGGAGCCCATTTTGTAGGCCCAAGGTACAGCAGAATATCATGGCGGTGGAAATCTGTGGCTTAGGAAGCTGCTTGCCTCAGAGTAATCAGGAAGCAATGAAGGAGAGAGAAAGGAGCCAAGGACCCATTCCTTTCCACGGGGTCCCACGTCTTCTGTTTCCACCGCCTCCCTACAATGTCATCCATCCTCATTTCATTTCTCTCGCTATGATAAAAACACTCTGTAAAGTGCAACTTGGTAGGAAAAGTGTTCATTCCAGCTTACAATCCCAGGTTCTAGTCCATCGCTGGGGGAAAGTCACAGCAGCAGGAGCCCCACCTCTGGTCACGTCACAGAGGCTGGCAGTGTAGAGAGAAACGACTGCACCTGCACCCTTGCTTGTGATCAGCTCAATTCTACTACTCTTATACAGTTCGGGACCTCTTGCCTAGGAAGTGGTGACGCACACAGTGGTCTTCACATATCAGTATGACTTAAGACGACACCCACAGACAGGCCCAGAGGCCAACCCAATTTAGCCAATCTGATTGAGATTCTCTTCCCAGCTGATTCCAGGCTGAGTCAAGTTGACAAGTAAAGGCTACCCCATCACACCATCCAATTTTGAACTAGTCAGTGGATCGGAATCCAAGGCTGAGGACAGAGCCCACTCGATCCCTGCCACTTTCCCAAGACACACACACACCATAGAACACGACTGAACTGGGGACAAGCCTTCAACACGTGAGCCTTTGAGGGACACCGTGCTCTACAAGACAGCTAAGCGTTTCCCACTGGCTCTTGAGACAGTGGCTGCCCTCTTCCCACTACACAGGCAGGAAAAGTAAAACACATGGAAAATGAACTTGTCCGCAGGTTGCACAAGGGGCATCTGGGTTTAAATCCCTGTCTGACTTTCTTTACTCACCCTTTTGCTGTACCTTCTAGACTACTGGGTCCCAAGAGGATTATGGGGTGCACAGTCCTCTTATGTGAAGCCAGCAAGGTGGAGGGTCCAAATGTCTTGGCTTCTCAGACTGGCTCTCCTGTTCCCCTGCTTGTCCAGGAATCCTTTCTCCAGCCCCACTGAGATCCCCCCATCCTTCCATCCTGACGCCTGCCACCGACCGACCAACTGCTTCTCACATCCTCCCTGGTGAAGAATTGTCACCTTGCTTCATATCTGCGCCCTTGTGGTTGGCTGGGGAGGGGGGCGGTGGGGGCGGGGGTAAGGTTAACCTCATTGTTGTCTTATATGGTCATTTAAATCTCCAAGGGCTTCCTCCAAGGGCCAAAAATAATCCAGAGACACAGCAGCTGTGTCCAGCACACAGAGAGGACCCGGCCATCTGCTTTGGTTCAGAGCCCTGTGTCTGTCTGTCACTTAGACTCTTTCTCCCGGCTCGCCCTCCATCCTCCTCACCGGCTCCAGCATGACCCGCTTCTCCTATGCAGAGTACTTTGCTCTGTTTCACTCTGGCTCTGCACCTTCCAGGTCCTCCTCTCCTCCCGAGAGCCCACCGGCCCGAGCACCCCTGGGCCTGTTCCAAGGGGTCATGCAGAAGTATAGCAGCAACCTGTTCAAGACCTCCCAGATGGCGTAAGTGACTCCCCACCTGGCCCCAAGACCACCCAGCTCACACCTCCAGCTGAGGCAGCAGGGGGAGGGCTAGCTTTGCAGCCCTAGATCCCCTTCCTGCTGTGTCTAGATTCTAGTGCTCCTACTGAGCTAGGCGTGGGGGCTGCAGCCTGATGCCCACTAGGAGTGGCATTCAGGCTGTGCTTGGGACTGACCTCAGATGTTTTCAGAGGTTGGGACCCTGCTGCTGGAGGAGTTCCATGGGTCTCTGAATCTGGGGTTCCAGCAAGAGGGAGAGGTTCAAAGGACTGGTGTATGTGTGTGTGTGTGTGTGTGTGTGTGTGTGTGTGTGTGTGTGTGTGTGTGTGTGGGGGGGGTGTTTTGTGTGTGTGTGTGTGTGTGTGTGTGTGTGTGTGTGTGTGTGTGTAGTTGACTTTCACTCCCATTCATCCTCCTTGTGTCTCCCCACGCCACCTCCAGGGGTTCATCTGTGCACATCTAAGTCTCCACCCACGACCCTTCATTTAAGGGCCAGGTGCCAAAGCCCAGAACTAATCGATTAACCGGGGCCAAGGGAGAGGGTTCTGCCTCGGGTATGGTGCCGATGGGATATTTGTGCCTCCCTCCTTGCTCTGGTTCAGAGTGGCCTTAAAAGCAGTTAAAAGAAAAAAGGGGGGCCCTTTGCTGGTACCCCATTTCTGTGTGGCAGAGAGGAGGATACAGTTCTCATTCTCAGCCTCTCCAAGCCCTATGGGCACCACATTGTCCTTGGGGCTTTGGGGTTGACAAAAAAAGAAAGTTCCAGTTCTAATCTGGGTACAACTGCCTATCCCTGCATGTCTGTCACAGGACACCCCACTCCCCCGCTCCTCCCCCACCGCCAGTCTCCCTTTTCTGCAAGGCAGGGTTGGGAAAGACAAAGCTGTCTCCCAAGGCCCTGTGCACCTTGCTTCTAGTCTTTGGTGGTTTAACATGCCTAGCAGCCTCTCCCTCTTTGAGGTGGGGACTTTGTCTGAGCTCCTGGGGAGGCTCTTCGTGTATATGAGACACTGAGAGTCCCAGGATGTATGAACCCCAGCTGGGGAGACCCACTCTGGCTGGTAGGCCTGGACATCAAGTATTACATCGTGGGAACCTCTCCTCACCGAGGCCACAGGACCAGCCAGCCCATTCCCCTCCACTTCAGCCGTGGCCACATACCCCATGGGGCCCTCCCTGAGACTGATGGAGGTTGGTCCTGTTGCTCCTGAGTGAATCTCAAGCAGGTGGCTATGATGGTGTTGATGGGCCTTCAGGATCTAGCTGGTCAGTCGCTTGTCCTTGTTGGGTCTCTGGCTTCACCCGTAGCTGCTATTAATAACCCAGAGGCCGAGAGGCAGGAGGAAGTGTTGCATGCTAGAGGAAGCAGCTGAGAGGGTTTGGGGGCTGGTCCTAGAGGTCCCCCTAAACCCATCCTAGCTCCTGATCCTAAGATCCTAGATAGTCATGGTCCCTACTGACTCGGTAGCAGGGGACAAAGGGAAAGAGGTCTCGGAGAACAGACAGACAAGGAAATAAATGGATAAGTGAGAAAAAATTGTCTTCAGTAAGCCAAACAAAGATGACCCCCACTGTGGCCTTGAAATCTTTTGACATTTAGAAGTTTTAAACTGTGAAGGATTCTAATTTATTAATCCTTCAACTATTGTCATTTTGCAGCAGCTGGGAGTAGGAATAATGGATTCGATGGGGAGATGGGGAGGCAGGAAGGCTGGGGGAATAGGGAGGGAGGGAGGGACCTTGGCAGGTCCTTGCCTTCGGGAGCTCCTGCAATCATTCAGCTAGCTGTGCATGGTATGAATCAGAGGGCCATCTTTTGGGAAGATTCCTCTGTAGTTAGCCAGTGTTAGCACTCTGTGCCCGAGTCTTCCTGGCAGAAGCAGTTTTGGGTGTGACATTAGTTTCAGCTCCAGAAAGGCGCGGGGACTGCCAGATTCTCACACTAATTCGCTTGCATCCAGTGATCTGGAGGGTACAAGCATTAGGCCCAGAACAAGCTGAACACTCGAGGAGAGACCCCAGAGCAGACACTGGCTCCTGCCCTCCAGCAGGTCCTGTTTGCCCTCAGGACCCAGGCCACCTGTCCTTGCCTCTGCCTACAGCTGAGAACTGGCTGCCGCTTGCTCTCACAGGGCTATGGACCCCGTGCTGAAGGCCATCAAGGAAGGAGATGAAGAAGCCTTGAAGGCCATGATCCAGGATGGGAAAAATCTTGCAGAGCCCAACAAGGAGGGCTGGCTGCCGCTTCACGAGGCTGCCTACTATGGCAAGCTGGGCTGCCTGAAAGTCCTGCAGCGAGGTGAGGGCCAGCAGGGCACAGGGCTCTCTCTTGGTGGGGAGGGCAGGCTATGTAATGGTCTCCACAGACACAGTTAAAGTCACTGTGTTGCGGCGAGGGTGGGTGGGGTGGAGTGAAGAGTTGGGTCTGGGGGTAGGGGTGGGGTGGGGTGGACAGCCCTCTCTCTGTTCCCGCTCCTGCCCCTTGCTGCTGTCTCTCCATGCCTGTCAGTCAGGAAAACCCAATTCCTAGAAAAGAACAAGGGAAGAGCTAAGTTCTGGGACAGCCACTGCCAGTTTGTCCCAGAATGTTCCAGGGGCTGATTTGGTGTGGAAAGGTTCAGGCACAACTGTGCCTGTGCGCTGCCAAGGCTGCTCCCACCAACTGTGGGACCCTGGGCTAGCTCTGCCTCGTTTCCCAAGTCCATCTCTCTATTAGGTCAGATTAGGATTCATAATACCACCAGGCAGGTCGCTCCGGCCATCGAATGGCCCCAACTCCCACCAACCACACCAGAGAAAAAGTTCCATGAGATGTGGCCATTCTAGCAGTGACTAAGAGGGCAAAGGAAAAATAGACACTTGAGGGCTAGGGGCTCAACCTCAGAAGGCTTCCCAGAGGAAGTGGCGTTTAGTTCCATTTCTATAACTGAGAACCCAAGCGGGTCCTGGGGGACGAAATGAAAACAGGCTGGGCTTAATAGAATTCAGAGGAAGCAGCTCCATGCCCGTCCTTGGAACTGCAAGGAAGTTGGAACACAGGTTTCCTGCTCTCCCCCAGCTTACCCAGGGACCATTGACCAGCGCACACTGCAGGAAGAGACAGCACTATACCTGGCTACGTGCAGAGAACACCTGGACTGCCTCCTGTCCCTGCTCCAGGCGGGGGCAGAGCCTGACATCTCTAACAAATCCAGGGAGACCCCACTTTACAAAGGTGAGTCCCTAGGCTGAGCCAGGAAGCCCAGGAGCAAATGGGCAGCTTTCGGCTTGCTCCTATGAGTAGAACCCCTCCAAGAAGCATGGTGCATGCTAACTATGCTAATTAGATCTCCAGTTTACACATGGGATCACCCAACATATCCCACAGGTCAACATGCTGGGGTGGGGGTGTCACTGAAGCCTTAGTTGAGAAGATGGGGCACATACATGTCTGTGGTTTCCATCAAGCGTAGGCACACACTCAGACTATAAGCACGCAGGGCTTGGCAAGGGGTTGGGTGGGAATGTGTGGAGGGGGTGCTCATAGAGGGGTGCCTGGACTGAACCCCAACAGGAAGGAACTTACCAGCCGGCTAAGCTTCTAGGACAGCATGGGCAAAGGCCAGCCGGTAGGGGAGGGAGTGCATACCTCTGCTATGTCTATGTAAGCAGGAGCCTCCTGGCTAGCTCAGTACTAGCTCAAAGGTGTGCACTGGTTGCAACAGGCAGGTCCCGTGACAGTGGACAGGTGACCCATCACGATAGCTGGCACCTGTTGAGTGTTTATGTACCGGGGATGGTGTTTTCCTTAAGCCCGCATCTGCATCTCCACACCTGTGAGTGTTGCTAGCGTTCTCCTTTGATATGTAAGGACCAAAGGCGCACCTGTGATCTGGCATCCGGCACATATAATACTCTGCAGGTAGTGAGGGCTGGAACATGGAAGTGTCTGCTATAGGGCCCTTAGCTGTTACCTAGGACCTCAGCTGTCCCAAAGAGAGCTGCAGGGAGAATGCCAAATACCAGTCTAGTGGCTTGGCCTTGGATCTATTAGGTACCAAAGCCTCAGGCTCCCAGCTCCTGAGTGTGGCCTCCTGCGGACCCTCCCCTAGGAAGGCTTTGCTGTGTGGTTTACAGAGAGAGAGGACTGGCGCTCATGAGGTGGAGAAAGAAGCCCATTGAAGCACCACGGGCAGTTAGTTGCTCGCCCTGTTTGCCGTCCCCTCTCCAGGGAGGCTTCAAGAGGCATTAATTGGCTCGCATTCCTTGGTGACTCCAAGGCCCTCTGTAGCTCCCCTCGTGAGAACTGTGGGCGAGAAGTTGAAGAGGAGCTTTGAGGAGGATGAGGAAGATGGGTTGTACTCAGAAGATAAAGCCAAGCTAAGTGAGCAGCAGCCTTTGTTGTGTAGATATTTTCAGCCCTAGTGTCTGGTGTAACATTGAAAAGGATGATGAGTTAGGGACACTCTAGAACATTCCCGGGGACAGAGTCTCTGGACATGAGTTCCTGGGTTTGAATCCCAGTTCTGACCCTTAGTCTCTGTGTGACTTTGGGAAAGTCACTTGCCCTCTCTGTGCTTCACCCGCCTCATTTACAGACGTAGGGACTGACATTGGGTTCGTTCTTCAAGGGTAGTTGGAAGGATTAAACTATTGAACCGTCAAACCTTCAGGGCCACACTGACTGTTTTACATCTCCCGGGTTCAGCCTGTGAGCGCAAGAACGCGGAGGCCGTGAGGATATTGGTGCAATACAACGCAGACGCCAACCACCGCTGCAACAGGGGCTGGACGGCCCTGCATGAGTCTGTCTCACGCAATGACCTGGAGGTCATGGAGATCCTAGTGAGCGGCGGGGCCAAGGTGGAAGCCAAGAACGTCTACAGCATCACCCCCTTGTTTGTGGCTGCCCAGAGCGGGCAGCTGGAGGCCCTGAGGTTCCTGGCCAAGCATGGTGAGTGGTCACGCAGAGCAGCTGCCAAGGACCTCAGAGGTCAGCTGGGAGGGAAAGTTGTGCTGGCCCATCTTGTGAGCGTCCTCTGATCCAGGGCCCTGCAGGGCTGTGTTGGGGATTCTGAGGCCAGGTTTGGGTTCAGTAGAGCTATGGTGAGGTGCTGCTAAGTACTTCCTGTCTTACCATCTCAGGTCCAGCTCAACATCCCCCTTTCACAAAAGAGGAATCTGAGGCCTAGAAAGGGGAAGTAACTTATCTGCAGAATTAGTTGTACAGCTCTCTAGATTCTTGGACTCTTGATGCCCAAACCACTACCCATCGCACTGCTGGGCCAGAGAGGCCTCAGATGGAGATCACATCCTTGTTTTGCAGGTGATTAAAAACCAAGGACCAGGTAGGAAAGTGATTTGTCCAAGATCACAGAGTAAGTCATCGATACACATGGGATTTGAACCCAGGTCTCTGCTCCATTTTCCCATTAAAAAAAGAACAACAAAAACAAACAAACAAACAAAAAGACAAAACTTAACAGGAGAAACTAAAACCAAACCGCTTGCTTCTTGATGTTCCAAGTAGCAAAGACTCAAAAACATGAATAAAAAAATCCTGTGTACTTTGACAACCCCCCTCCAAGCTCTCCTGTGATTGACTTTCCCTCTTGATGGAATGAAGGCCCATCCTGAACACTGGAGAGGCTGAGGCTATGCACAGGCTGTGCTGCAACAAATCGGTGAGGACCTACTGTGTGTCAGGCCTCCTGCTGAGCATAGACCTATGATGGACAGGGTGACCAGGTGCTGTCCTAACCCCACTGTATACTTGAGGAGATCAAGGCTCAGACAGGTTAAGTGATTGCTCATTGAGAGCCTGGATTTGACCCGTGTCTGCCTCTCAGCTGAGGAGATCGACCCTGGGCCTGACTAAGGCTCTTAGCCAGGGATGACTGCAATGAACACTCTGACAACACAGTGGAGTCCTGGGGCTCAGGCCAGCAGCCATGCTGAGGGCAAGGGGGCACCGTGGGGGAGGGGAACCCCCTCTCCAGGCAGTCGCTCCATCCCCTGTTCCCTTCGTAGGAGGTTAGAGTCGGTTCCTATACAAATATTTTCCTTGTGTGAGCAGGCGGCTTTGCTGGCAAGCCTAGGCCTGCTGGGGAGCCTAGGCCTGAGGCCCAGAGGCTTGTTCCAGGTGTCCCTATACTGTCCCTCTGAGGGGAGGGCCAGCCTCTGCCCTGAGCTCCGTCCAGACAGCAGGGCCTTCTGAGCCTGGCGCTGTGTTTTATCACCTCATTTACACCTTGTCCTAAACCCAAGAGGGCAGGACCATGATTCTTACTAAGAAACAGGTAAACCGAGGCTTCTAAAAGCTGCCAGAGGCCCCAGTGCTTGGGAATCATGAAACAAAAACTTTAATGGTCCTAATGGGCCCTCAAAGGCCTGTGCTCTTCTCACAAGGCCAGGCCAGTGCACTGCTGCTGAAAATGAAGTCCTCTGACAGGGTGAGATGAGCAGAAGGCTCTGAGAGCTGTGGTTGACACAAGCCTTTCATCTCAGGCTTTACCCATCTACCTCAGCTCATTTGCATCTGCAGAGGGAAGCCTACTGCAGGGAAATCACATGCATGGTTCCTTCTCTCCTCCCTCCCTCCTCCCTCCTTCTCCCCCCCCCCTCTGTGTCTCTGTCTCTGTCTCTCTTCCCTCCCCCCTCTCTGTCTCTCTGTCTCTGTCTCTCTCTCTCCATGAGAAGCAGATGTAAAAGACCCAGGTGAGGGCAGGAAGCCTCTACCAGCCTTCAGTCCCCTTCCTACCAGCATGGCTCAATGTTTAGTTATTTTTTTAATTTATTTTTATTATTTTTAAAAGTGTATGTGTATGCGTGTGTGCATGCATGTGTGTATGAGGGCATGTATGTGTATGTGTGTATGTGTGTGTGCATGTATGTGTATGCATGTGCATGTATGTTTGTGTGTGTGTGTGTGTGTGTGTGTGTGTGTGTGTGTGTGTGTGTGCATGTGTATGATGTATATATGAGTATAAGTACCCACAGAGATCAGGTCCACTAGAGCTGGAGTTACAGGTGGTTGTGAGCCACCGTGTGGGTACTGGGAACTGAGAAGCCAGTGTCCTCTGTAAGACATGTGCATGGTCTCCACCATTGAGCCATCTCTCCAGTCCCTGGGCAGTTCCTTAAGAGGATGTCGGAAGCCAGTTCTCTCCTGCTTCTGATGGAGAACAAAACCAACCCAGGACTGAGGATACGGCTCAGTTGGCAGAGTGCTTACCGAGCATGCACAGAGCCTCGGGTCACTCTCCAGCACTGAATAAACCAGCGCTGTGGTTCACACCTGTAATCCCAGCACTCTAAAGTTAGAGGCAGGAGGTTCAAAAGTTCAAGACCATCCTTGGATACACAGAGAATTCAAGGGGAGCGGAGGCTACATGAGAGGGTGCCTCAGACCAAGCAAACAACCAACCACAACCTACCGTCACCCATCAGCCCCAAATCCAACTACCAGAGTCAGTAGAGTTTCCTTTAAGGAGTTTGTACTCAGCTGGAGCTGATGCTGCTGTCAGGCAGGGCACAGCCTAGACCCATAGTGAGGGCTGAAAGCCTCACTCCATCTTCTGACCATGTATTCAAGTTTGGCTTCACATCTGTGAGTGACTATCCGGGGTCCTTTCATGTCCTGTGTCCTGGTCTGTGATCGAAAACTTGACCTCCCAAGGCTCCATATGGATTCAGAGAAACAGCGCAGGCGTGGCTTTGTGATAAGGAACCTACACTAGCTCTGATGTCTGAGGGATCCATGTGGATTCAGACAGTAGGCATGGCTGGGCACAACAGTGGTCAGCTGGGAGGTGCTCACCACACGGTGGCACGGCAGAACCACCGATCATTCAATTCATGGCTCCACCCCTCCCTCTCCAGGCGCAGACATCAACACGCAGGCCAGCGACAGCGCGTCCGCCCTCTACGAGGCCTGCAAGAACGAGCATGAAGACGTGGTGGAGTTTCTTCTCTCGCAGGGCGCCGACGCTAACAAAGCCAACAAGGACGGCTTGCTTCCACTGCACGTTGCCTCCAAGAAGGGCAACTATAGGTCAGTCTGTAGCCCTCACCATGCACAGCACAGCTCTCTGGGGATGCCCAAGGAGGGCAGGGTGGGGCAGGGCACTTGCTCTCCATGGTCAACCCATAAAGTCCTTCCAAGGGCTTGCTGGGGCGGAGGTCATGATGGCCTCTGTTGTTCAGATGAGAAGGCTAGGGTAAACAGAGCGTGAGTGACTGGTCCAAGGCCACACACTTGTAGGTGGCAGGAAGCCATATTCTTCAAACAATTCAGCTACAGAAATTCCACTTAGGGAGCAGAGAGGAGTATGAACTCCTGACTGCTTGTCTCTTTCTTTCTTTCTTTCTTTCTTTCTTTCTTTCTTTCTTTCTTTCTTTCTCTTTCTTTCTTTCTCTCTTGCTTGCTTGCTTTCCTTCTTTCTCTCTCTTCCTTCCTTCCCTCCTTCCTTTCCTCCTTCTCTCCCTCCCTCACTTCCTTCCCTCCTTCCTTTCTTCCTTCTTTTCTTTCTTTCTTCCTTCCTTCCTTCCTTCCTTCCTTCCTTCCTTCCTTCCTTCTTTCCTTCCTTCCTTCCATTTTGTTTTTTGGAGGGTGGGAGAATGCAGAGATAACCGGAAGTGCAACCAGCAGTAGCTGAGGATGCCTACAGCAAGGGAGAAGGACCAGTCACCGGGCACTTCCCTGCCCTTCATGCTCTAGAAGCAGTCTGTGGGGGGTGTGGGAGGAAGGCATACATATTCGTATGTGCTCCCCCCCCCCAAACACAGAGATGAACAGCCCACACACATTCATGATGTGATGAAAGGTCATTCAGACCTAAGCTCCATCGTGGCCTCCATAGAAGGCACCTGGTAAGGGTCAGAGCAGAACGCACTGGAGGCTGCCTGTATGGGCTCACACACTGCAAGCCCCTCCCAGGAGCATGGTCACTCCCCCTCTTCAGTAGCCTAACACTGGCCATGGCGGGAGCTTATACTCCATGGAGTAAGCAGAGTAAGTATCTCTCTGGCACCTCCAACACCCCCCTTCATCTGAGAGCCAATTGCTAAGAATTTAGTACCCACACTGTAGGTGGGAAAGGATGCTTGGTGGGGCTGGTGTGTGTGTGGGGGGGGGCTGGTTGTCCTTGCAGACAGACACTGATCATTTCTAAAGTGTGGACTCATTGCTGAGCTGTGGGACGGCCTCGTTTACAAAACAACAAACTGATCAGGTAGCTAAGAGCCTCCTGCCTTAGTGGGACCAGCCCTATACCTAGTTGGGTAGTTCCCAGCCACAGACCCTGGCAAGCTTTCTTTTTATTTTAGGCAATTTTCACTAGTTTTTAAATACACCCCCCCCCCAGATGGTTTTCAAAGGAAACATTCACCACAGCGCTATAGTGAGACAGTAATTCACGGTTACGAGAAAACCCATGCCGCGTGCCCTGGAAAGTGCTCTAACTTTCCGGGCTCTCGAAAGAGAACAGATTGTGTTCAGCATGGTCAGTAAGACAGGGGGCTGTATAGGGAAAGAGAGACAGCCATGGAAAATGAAGCCAAGGGCCCAGAAACCTACACTGTTCCCCAGAGCCCCGGACCTTCTTGTATGCGCACACAGCCGGTTTCGGAGGGCTACCCCGTAAAGGGTTAAAGTTGGATTCCCAGCAGACCCTGCCACCTGGCTGGGCCACTGCTCTTTTGCTTGCACCCTGGGCATGTGGCATCAGAGGTCTTCCCCATGCTGGCCTCCCGCAGGCTGAGCAGGGATTTGATGTGACATTCCATAGGCATTCAGCCACCTGCCAAAACACTCCGCCTACCCAGGGCCCTTAGAGCGGAGAGCGGAGCGCAGCGCCGGGAGCCCGAGGCATTTGCCAGATGTGCCTGCTCTTCAGCACACTGGGCGGGGCGGGCTGGGGCGTGGCTGAAAGAGGAACCTAGGATCCCATCCCTTAGGCACATTTTCTGTCCTCCATTTCCAGTGTCCTATAGAAGAACAGGTAGATTTCCAAAGACCCTGTGAGCTGGACAAGAATGTGGCCAAGGGCCCCTGAGGGCAGGGGCTCCTGACCTTGGCTGTCCAACCCTGATTCAGGCCCCAACTTAGATAATAGCCCTGGCCTGGGGCGGGGTGCCAGGATTTCCACACGGTGCCTGAGTGAGTTCCAGGAACTTAGCACCTCTCTCACGGTCAAGGGTCAGGCCAACATGGTCTCTTGACTAAGGTCTCCTCTAGCTTGGTGCAGCAGGACAAGGTCTGCTGTCACTGCTCAGGACTTGGACTTCTGCTTTCTAACAGCCTACTGTGTGCAGATCCAAAGAAAGTGAGAGGCTAGCCTCAAAACCAGGCTTGGCAAGTGAGACGGAGAGGTTCTGCTTTGCCATGTGGGTGCAAGTCCACCCCCCTCCCCCGCTGGGATATATGAAGAATACATGAAGAAAAAGGGCTCAGTTGGGGGGGGGGTGCTTCTGAATTAAAGGAGGTGACTGTGAAGAACACTTTTAAAGGACGCCTGGCGGTGCTCGGTGACATATTTATTGTCACTGTCACTAGTATACCTCACTGTAATATGATGTGTGTGTGTGTGTGTGTGTGTGTGTGTGTGTGTGTGTGTGTGTGTTTCAGAGAGGTTAGAGGCATGCGGGAGATGGTCCCGCATTAGGCTGTTGTCACCAGGTCCATGTGATTCTGAGATCTGATGCTTCCTCATTACCTATTCTGTACCCTGTGCTCCCATACTAATGGCATCTAGCTCGAACCCCTATTCACTGCTCCTGGGCTGGGTTAAGTTAAGGCATCAGCACCATGTCAGTCAGGCAGCATGGTAAGACCATATAATCAGGGTCTTCACTGGGATCCCAGCTCAAGGGCCGGGAGAGCCTGAGGGGACCTAGAATGATGTCCTAAGTCAGAGGCCGCCAAATAGTCTCTGATGTCATCCTAGATACTGCAGGGGGCCTCCCAGTAACCGTCCTGGGCTGGGTCTGTTTGGCTTTTGGGGGGAAGTCAGCTCATCCTCACCTATTTCTTGGAGTCGCCTGCTTACTTTCTGCCCTCTGCCCCACAAAATGATCTGCTAGAAAAGAGTCGTCTGCATGGTGGGCTGTCCACTCAGGCACTCTCCATGGTTAGAAGTGAAAGACCTAAGCCAGGCACAGTGGCATACGTCTGTAATGTCAGCACTTGGGAGGTAGAGGCAGGGAGACCAGAAGTCCAAGGTCATTCATGCCTCTGTATGGGACTGAGGCCATCCCGGACCACAAGAGATCATGACTCAAACAGATAAAAGAAAAAGAGAATTCTGCCCTGGTGTGCTGCCCGCCTTGATTCAGAGCCGGTTGCTCTGACCCTTGATGGCTAGATCCTAGAGGAGAAGTGCAATAGCCTGGCCCAATGATGCACTAAGCCCCTGACTTTATGCTTCTGGGACTTGGGGCAGAGACTGTCAAATTCCCACATTTCTGCCCCTTTCCATGGCCTGGCCAAGGAAACCAGCTGGGGCCTGCAGAGATCCCAGCCCATGGGCCAGCCGCCCAGCCCACCCCTGTCCCCGTTCTTTCTCGTGCTCGAGCACGTCACGGATGTTACCCTGCATTTGTTGGTCATGGCGGTGGTCCAGGGGCCCCAGCCCTGCTTTTGACCAGCACCTCTGAAGAGGAGGTCAAGCCCCTGGAGCCTGCACAAATAGAAATTAGGAGGCAATTAGCTTCCCTGGGTGTGTGAATTTCCTTTTGAGGTTTCAGAGGCAGATCTTAGCCAAACTCAGAATCGCTAAATGCAATAATGTTGTCCCCGGAGACTCCAGCAGGAGGTCGCTGGCATCCTGGTTCCAGGAAGTCAGAGGCAAGAAGAGTGTCAGGAATCAAGAGACATGGGAACTGGGCTGGTGGTGGCACCTGCTTCCCCCTCCTTCCTTGACATGGCCTCCTCCTTAGAGCACCATAGGAGGCTGTGAGGTCACCTGTCAGCAGGGCTTGGATGGATTAGTGCCTGAAATCAACAGTGCGAGCTGAGCGCTTGTTCTGGAAGGCAGCAGGGATCCAGGGGATGAGAGCCAAGATGAGGAGTCCTAGGGTCAGGAGCTGAGATGAGGGGTCCTGGGGTCAAACCCCTAGAGCTATTCCATGACCTCCTATTTGTCACTGGTTTTCTGAGCCCCGTCTGTTAAAAAGATAGACACAGCTTGCTCTGGGTACACCATGGGGTCTACAGCGAGGGCAAAAATGGGCCAGGCAGGTTGACAACACTGTGAAAATTGCAAAACCCCATGACCTATCAGCTGTCACCCTGATTGCTACACCAGAAGTCGGAGAGTAGTTAAGAGCGTGGCCAATGGGATCGGACAATCTGAACTCAAACCTTGTTGTTCCCACTTCCTGGCTGTGTATCCTTGGGAAGTCACGCACCTATCCCGAGCTTCCTCATCTGTAATTCGAATACAATCGCCAAGAGTCACTCAGGAGAACTGTGAAGGTTAATAGGTGAAGTGCTGAGATCAGTGCCTAGTCCCACAGTCAGGAGCCAGGGCCGTGGGAGCTCCAGCCTCAGCAGTGGCTGGCCTGAGCTCTCCATGTCAAAGATGGGCCGAGGGGCCGGAGAAGCTGGAATTATACATTCAGGAAAAACAAACAAAAACAACTGCATCTTGTAGGAGAGGAGAGAAGGAGCCACATAGGCACAGTAGGTGAATGGGTCTGGGGCCAGAGTGGTTGAGACATTTCCTCTTCCCTTCCCTCACCATGCCTAGAGGTTCCACCAGATGCCAGAGCACCGAGATGGGGAGGAAAGACAATTCAGCCCCCGAGTGCCCCTCCCAGCAAGTTCCTTAACCTTTCCAAGCCTCAATTGTTCTCATCTGCAGAGTGGGGGTAAAAAGACTTGCTTTACGGGCTCTCATAGCAACAAAATCAAATCCTCAGGGGTTTCTTCCCTAACAGGGCAAGGATTGGCACCAGATTTCAGTATCCAACTCTATCTGCTACCTCCTGCAGAGAGTAGAATGGGCCTTCACTGAGTGTGAGGGACTTCCTGTCACTTTCTCCAGAATCCTGAGAGCTGGTCTTTCTTAATAGTGGATCAGTAATTTGTCTGCATGCACGGCCATACACCATGGGGGATGGTCGATGCCGGTGGTTTGCCAGGGGCTTCAGATCCTCTGGAACCTTAGTTACAAATCCTGGTGGTTGTGAGCACCTCCCTGTAGGTGCTGGGAATCTAACTGGGTCCTCTGGAAGATCATCCAGAGCTCTTGATCCCTGAGCCATCTTTCTATCCCCACGCATCCTTTATGTACTGGGGAGTGGGTCCATGTGAGATGCTTGAAATCACCAATCTGAGGTTTTTCAGAACGCACCAGCCAGTTCCAACCTTTTCCTGCTAAGCAGGACTGGCCTCTGGGCGCCCTCTGCTGGCCGCGTCATGCCCATGAGCCCCCTCTCCTGACCTACTCGTGCTCGTCCTCTTACAGAATAGTGCAGATGCTGTTGCCTGTGACCAGCCGCACGCGCGTGCGCCGTAGCGGCATCAGTCCGCTGCACCTGGCGGCCGAGCGCAACCACGACGCGGTGCTGGAGGCGCTGCTGGCCGCGCGCTTCGACGTGAACACGCCTCTGGCTCCCGAGCGCGCGCGCCTCTACGAAGACCGCCGCACTTCAGCGCTCTACTTCGCCGTGGTCAACAACAATGTGTACGCCACCGAGTTGTTGCTGCTGGCGGGCGCCGACCCCAACCGCGACGTCATCAGCCCCCTGCTCGTGGCCATCCGACACGGCTGCCTGCGCACCATGCAGCTGCTGTTGGACCACGGTGCAAACATCGACGCCTACATCGCCACTCACCCCACCGCCTTCCCGGCCACCATCATGTTTGCCATGAAGTGCCTTTCGTTACTCAAGTTCCTCATGGACCTCGGTTGCGATGGCGAGCCCTGCTTTTCCTGCCTGTATGGCAACGGGCCACACCCACCCGCCCCGCGATCCGGCCGCTTCAACGACGCGCCCGTGGACGACAAGGCACCCAGCGTGGTGCAGGTGCATGGAGGGAGGGTACAGGAGGGTTTCAGGGAAAGTAGGGTAGGGTAGGGTGATAACAGTACTTAGGAAGCAAGTTGGGTGAGCTGTTATGCCCTAGGAGGGCCGTGGTGGAGAATGAACCCTTGAACATTTATCAGAGGCAGACTCCATGGCTCATACAATGATTCAGTCCTCGTTTTGATTTGGGAACCCTTAAGGAACCCACAGTGGGGTAAGAGATTGGCTGAAGAGGCGGGAACTCTGCAAAACTTCAGGGCCAGTCACCTGTGTCAGATCTTCAGTGGACAGGAAGGGGACAGCAGAGCAGGTCAGGAAGACTCCTAGGACACAGGACAACCAGGCATGTGATGTAGGCTTGTTGTAAGTCGGGTACTCCGAGATACAGAAGCAGGAGGGTTGCAAGTTAGAGGCCAGCCCAGGCTGCAGAGTAGGCTAAAGGTCATCTTTAACAACTTAATGAGGACCTGTCTTAGAATAAAAAAGCAGAGGAGAGCCTGAAGAGACAGCTCTGCCGTGAAGAACGAGTATTGCTCTCACAGGAAACTGGTTTTGGGTTCTCAGCAATACCAGGATTGGCTCATACCTACCTGTGATTCCGGCTCTAATGGAACCCCCTGCCCTTGGCCTGTGGGGCCACCCACAGTCATATGCATACACACACACACACACACACACACACCCCAAATATATATATTAAAAATAAAATAACTCTTAAATAAAATATACTATAAGAAAGGACCAGGGCTTGGATCAGTCACAGAACACTGACGATGTCATAGTTTATCCTCAGTTAAAAAAAAAAGTCAGCATTTAAAATGTAAATGAAGCTAGAAACTACTAGAAACACTTTGTTGTTAAAGGCCGTTTTCTTGCCTAGCAACCACCATGCAAGGCTTGTCTACTGCGTACAAAGTAGTTCATGTTCCTAAAATTCTCCTTGGGGTGGAATGCCATAGACCCCATTTACGGACAAGGAAATGGAAACGCAGAGAAGTGATGGGGCCAGCCCAACTTGTCTGTCTTGCATGTCAGGTAGTAGATGCCAGTGCCCAGAGGGGCTCTTGCTGAGGGGAGGGGTTTGTAGACGGGAACCTTTCAGGCCTTAGACACCTATCCCACACCTCTCGGACCTCACCTGAAAGAGTGGTGTGCTCCTATTCCAGTTCTGTGAGTTCCTGTCGGCCCCGGAAGTGAGCCGCTGGGCGGGACCCATCATCGATGTCCTTCTGGACTATGTCGGCAACGTGCAGCTGTGCTCCCGGCTGAAGGAGCACATCGACAGCTTTGAGGACTGGGCTGTCATCAAGGAGAAGGCAGGTAGGGCTGTGACTGCTGCTACCAGCATATCTTCTGCCCCACAGAGACCCATACCAGTACAGGCTGTGCGTGGCCGTGCTACGCAGTATTCTCGCAATGGGTTGATCCTTCCCCTGGGATGGTAGCCACGGGGCTTCAGAGAGATTGTGTCATCTGGGCCATAGTCGTGTAGCTAGGAGGTCGCAGGCTGGGTACCACCCAGGTCTGAGCGCATGTTAGTCCCTACTTCAATCGGTTTGACGTAATCCTGGCACCCCGAAGGAAGTCTGGATCCACTGCCTGCATTTTGGGGTTGCTGACATATGGGGGCACCTGAGAAGCGGAACGCCAGGCGGAGGAGTGGATAGGTTATTTGCCACTGAGGAATGCTCATGAAGCACCCAGATCTCACCCAGAGGACAGCTCCACAGGGCCACGCAGATCTGGAGTCTGTGTTCCCACCGGAGCAGCCCAAGCCCTTGTAGCCTTTGTAGGGACACTCAAGGTGGCTGTGAGGATGGACTGTCACCCCTGAACAGAGGAAGAAGGCAGGCTCACCACCCAAACCCTTTCAGCCCTCAGAAGGTGAAGCCTAGCTAGCTTGAGCCCTAACTACTACAGGATCTTCCCCTGGCAGGGGTCAGGGTGAACAGTTCTCAGTTGACGCCTTTGAAGTTAGCAGCTGGGGACGGTGGTTGTCTGTGTACCACCCACTCCGGCACTGCTTCACTAACGGATCAGTCATTGGCTGCTGCTATCACGGTCCCTGTCCACTAGAGGGTGGCGAAGTCCACGCCCAGATGTGGGCCCCACCAGTTCTGTCTTTGCTCCTGCTCTTTTTAGAAAGGGGTCACCTCTCACAAGTAGACTCCCTCCCAAGGACAGAGAACTGTAGTAAGTACTTGTGAACAGATGATACACCGGTCTGAAGCCTGCCTTGATTACTTTAAGGCAGAGGTTTTCAAGCTTCCTCATGCTGCGACCCTTCAATACAGTTCCTCATGTCGGGGTGACCCCCCACCCATAAACTTATTTGTACTGCTACTTCCTAGCTTTGGTTTTGCTGCTGTTAGGAATCAAACGGCCCACAGGCTGAGAACTGCTTTAAAGTCACCCTTCTCTGGCCAGCTCCCCAGCTTCTAGGTGCTCAGAAGATGACATTATCATTCCGGGGAGAAAGCAGGCTAGCCAGTCCCCAGGTTCTCTGTGTCTTGTGCTACATAGCAGTGGTCTTTACTTCCCTCCCCTCAGTAAAGGGCCCTCCTGGAGCAAGGCTGAGGCCTCCTGCCCTGAGTGGCAGGGACAGAAACACCAGGGTTGTGGGCATGTGGTTGGGGGCGCCACCTCCTCTGCTCTCCTGTGGGTGTGTGATTGGGGGTGTGGCCTCCTCTGCTCTCCTGTGGGTGTGGGATTGGGGGTGTGGTCTCCTCTGCTCTCCTGTGGATGTGTGATTGGGGGTGTGGTCTCCTCTGCTCTCCTGTGGATGTGTGATTGGGGGTGTGGTCTCCTCTGGTCTCCCGTGGGTGTGGGATTGGGGGTGTGGTCTCCTGTGCTCTCCTGTGGGTGTGGGATTGGGGGTGTGGTCTCCTCTGCTCTCCTTGGGGGTGTGATTGGGGGTGTGGTCTCCTTTGCTCTCCTGTAGGTGTGTGATTGGGGGTGTGGTCTCCTGTGCTCTCCTGTGGGTGTGGGATTGGGGGTGTGGTCTCCTGTGCTCTCCTGTAGATGTGTGATTGGGGGTGTGGCCTCCTCTGCTCTCCTGTGGGTGTGATTGGGGTGCCACCTCCTCTGCCTCCTGTGGGTGTGGGATTGGGGGTGTGGTCTCCTGTGCTCTCCTGTGGGTGTGTGATTGGGGGTGCCACCTCCTCTGCTCTCCTGTGGGTGTGTGATTGGGGGTGTGGTCTCCTCTGCTCTCCTTGGGTGTGTGATTGGGGGTGTGGCCTCCTCTGCTCTCCTGTGGCTGTGGGATTGGGGGTGTGGCCTCCTCTGCTCTCCTGTGGCTGTAGGATTGGGGGTGTGGTCTCCTCTGCTCTCCTGTGGGTGTGGGATTGGGGGTGTGGCCTCCTCTGCTCTCCTGTGGGTGTGGGATTGGGGGTGTGGTCTCTGCTCTCCTGTGGCTGTAGGATTGGGGGTGTGGCCTCCTCTGCTCTCCTGTGGCTGTAGGATTGGGGGTGTGGCCTCCTCTGCTCTCCTGTGGCTGTGGGATTGGGGGTGTGGCCTCCTCTGCTCTCCACTCTATTTTGCTTTCCTCTCACTTCCTTGCCGTGGCCTCTTAAGCTAGGCAGGCACTTGCCATCTTCCTCACTGGGAATGCATTGGCCTCAGTCCCTCACCAGGAACATTCCTCACGGCTCCTCTCTACATCCTCCAGATGGCCCCTCTGCATCTGTGGTCCAGCATGTGCTTTTTGAATGGACTGATGGATGGATGGATGGATGGACAGTTGGATGGACAGATGGATGGATGTGTAAATGAACAGCAGCATGTTTTAGTTTAACAAACTACTTCCTGTGCCCAAATAAATTACCCTATTTCCAAGTATCCCTTTACCTCTGTTTACTCCACCTCCTGACTGAGCAAACACCACAGCCTAAGGTACTCCAGGGATCTCTGGGAACAACCAAGCAGCAGGCTACAGCCTTCAGGGAGTTCTCCAGCCCTACTGCCAGGTTTTGCCCACTTCATCCGGCTTCCCAGTGACAGCAGGAGCCTGGGAAGTGGATGAGGCTTTTACCCTGATCACCTTGGGCTGTGCTAATCCACACAGATGAAGGTATAAGAGAGGCACTCTGCCAGTCCCAGTTTTGGGGACTGAGCAGCAGGCACCCCTATGCCAACTGTGCGTCTGCCATTTCTCCTCCTCCTAGAACCTCCAAGACCTCTGGCTCACCTCTGCCGGCTGCGGGTTCGGAAGGCCATAGGGAAATACCGGATAAAACTCCTGGACACACTGCCCCTCCCGGGCAGGCTAATCAGATACCTGAAATATGAGAATACGCAGTAGCCAGCCTGGAGAGAAGGTGTGGCCTTCAGACTGTTTCCGCGACACCCCATGCGGCCTGCCTCCAGGCCCCGCTGGGGTCAGAACAAGTGTGGTCCTGCTGGGTCTCTACTAGAGCTTCGCTGGAAGTGAGAGCCGATGTGTGGAGTGGAGATGGCGCCTCAGCTTTCAAACTGTTCCGTGGATGGCAGACCTGCTCTCCTGGCCGTAGCCAGGGACCTTCAACCTGGGGTCAGGGAAGAGCTGCTCTGGGCAAGGTGGCCCAGGCAGGAATCACGCTGGAGGAATCAGGTGGCCTCACGCTGGAGAACTTCTAGGAATGAGTTCACCTAGGGATCCTCACTGGACTCTGAGCTTTCAGGCTGGGAGGGGGAGCCCCAGCCTGAGTACGTCATTGAGTACAATAAACATTGTATACGGAATTTTTGCCCTGTGAAGTTCCTGCCCTTCGCATGCTCCGGACTGAGGCCCTCAGCCCTGCTCCTGGCAGGAGTAGGGGTTAGGCAGGGGGAGCGGGGTACAGGACCTCTGAAAATATCACCTTTGTGGGGCTCTGAAAGACTCCTGAGGGTGTGTCCTTCATGGACCAGGAGAGATGAAGTTGGTTTTCTACTGATTCGGTTGCCATGGAAACCAGAGCTTCATCACTAGCTAGAGGCCTATGCTCACAGGTCACAGGCCTTTGGTACCTGGGTTATCTTCCACCCTTCATGACTTGCCTTCTCACTCCTCTTCTGCTATAGAAGTTAAAAGAATAAGAAAAGCAACCCAGAACTGGAGAGGGCTAGGGCAAGTACAGAAACCCTGGCTACCACGTTCCCATGAAACGAGCACGGCAGGCACAGACATCCTGTTTGCAGGTCATGCAGGTGAGGACTGAGGCCCGGCACTGTCATTACTGATGTTCGAGGGCCTCTGGGACCCAGAAGCTGAGGCCCGCACGCACTGTTTTTCATGGGAGTTCTTCAGTGTTCTCCCTGCATGGCAGTGAAACTGGCTCCCAAGCCAGGTTCAGCACCAACAGAGCAGGTTCTCTTGTTGAAAGCTTGCACTTAGCTTAGCCTAGCCTAGCCTAGCCTAGCCTAGCCTAGCCTAGCCTAGCCTCTTACTCCGAGGGTCTTCAGCAAGGGTCATTTCTGACCTTTCAGAGTGGAAGCAGCTGGATGGGTAGAGGCATAATGGCTAAGGTGGACTCTGGCTTTCTCTTCTGGAACTCAGTTTCTTTGTCTGTATAGTGGGCTGGATGGTTCCTGATGCCCTTGCTGCCTCTGGCAGCCCTAATTTTCACGAGTAGATCCTAGTGTTTATAGGAAAAGGAAAAGAACTCTAGGCTCAGAAGGGCTAAGCAGCATCGTGTCCACACCGTCAAGGTCCCGATGAGATGGAGGAGGGGAAGGAACTTGCCTGAGCACACATGGCAAAGTGCCTGCAGGGTTCGTTGCAGCTTTGCGCTTGGCTGCCGTCCCTCCACGTTTTATTGGAGGAAGTCTGGAGGGAAGCTTGCATCCTCTGTCCTGGAGATGCGTACCCTCGAAGGTACAGAGGAGGCTGCTAAGGGTGGTTCAGCTCAAGGTTCCCTGCTTGCATTTAACCAGGAAGTAAAGCTATCAGAAGGGAGGCTCTTTGGTCTATGCGCTGTTTGGGATACAGACAGGTGGATGGGTTATAACACTACCAAGGCCCCCATTCAACCTAGAGTCCTACCAGGCAGCAGTTACACATCCTCCGACCTGAGAAACATGGGTGTTGGGCCAGGTAGTTGCCCAAGGGACTCTCTAGGCAGAGGGATAGGAGTGGAGTTCAGCTACCACACTCGGTAGTCACTGTCTGCCTGGTGTCAGATGCCCTGGCCTGCACAGCACCAAATTCCACCTTGAGCTTTCATAGATCTCTGCTTCTGTCTGCTTACAGCCCAGATACTGAGTCTGACCTGCAGCCTGCCCCAGTGGCCAGTGCTGATTGGTCAGTGCTTGGGGTTGCCTCAACATGAAGGGTTGTATTAAAGGGTCTCAGAGTTAGGAAGGTTGAGAGCCACCCACTGCATTAAAGCCTTCTGCCTTTATTGTTTAAATTTATTATATTTACGAGTGTGAGATCGTATGAGTTTATTTACACCATGTGTGTAGTTTCCTATGGAGCCCAGAGAGTGTCAGATCGCTTGGTGTCAGATTATGGACATCTAAGCCTTCAGCGGTGGAGATTGGAAACCAAACCTGGGGTTTCTGTAAGAACAGTGAGTGCTCTTAACTACTGAACCAGTCCCAGCGTCTGCTTTTAAAAGAAAAGTCTTCTGGCTTTTAAAGGGATGGATCTGCAGGTGCCGCTGGGGAAGCCGAGCCCCAGCAGGAAAACGCTGGTGTAGGACCAGGACTCAGACAGGGTGGGACTTAGCGGCACCTGAGAATACGTGACTCTAAGAGTGGCATGGTGGGACAGTATGGTGTCCAAGGCGCCCATGGCAGTGAGCAGCTTCAAGTGTGACTTTCTAATCTGCCAGCGTGGAAGGACCTCCAGGTGCCTAAGTGTTGGAGGCAACATCATGTAATAAGGGGGGATCAGACTCTTATCTATAAACAGCCCATGTAGCAAATCTGTGACCAATCTCACTTTTGGGGTGAGGGGATCTCAGTGCAGACAAGTATCTTGAGTAGTCCGTGGTAGGACTGGGGTGTTGAGCTCCCCTGCTACACAGTCTGGAGGAGGCTGAGAACCATTGCAGTGGGCTCAGACGGTCCTTGTGATGATGCTTTGGGGTAAAAGAGGGCATGCACCTGCTTCTGAGCCCTCAGTGATCTCTGAGACCAAGCGTAGGCTAAGGGCCTGCCCCTCCCACATGCCAGAAAACGACTTAGGACAACCCTGTCATGTCAGTATCTTTGATTCTGAAATCTTCTGATGCCTCTAGACAGAAAGCTCCAGAGTACTGCCCACATCTCCTTGGCCAACTGGCCCTGCTGGTGGACTCCCTGTTCTGGTGGGTCTTGGGGGAAAGATAGGCTAGAATCGAAGGGCCATGTGCAGCCTCTAATCCTGGATGCCAGGTTAGCAAAGGGCCATCTCGGAGGCAGGCCACGAGGGAGACAGCCAGTGCAAAAAGACATCAGCACACTTGATGGAATCCCGTGGGGGCAGCAGAGGCTTGCCCAGTGCGGGGCCTGGCTGTAGAGAGCATGGTTTGATAGACAGTGTGACCCAGCCTCATTAGAGGGTGCCTAGACCTGTGCTGATCAGGAAACCTTGCTGTCTGAGAACTTCCTCCTACTGCCTGCTTCTCTCCAGCCTCGGGCAGCATTTCATTGACGTGGCTGAGCGAAATCACAATATGATGGAGTTAGTCAGAGACTGCAGCTTTGGGGCTTGGGAGTTCTGGAATGTGGACATAGAATCACTGTTCATGCTTAAAAGGAACGGTTTAGTCAAACCACCTTTCTTGGTCACATGAAACTGAAATCCCATTTGTCCTGGTTTTATTTCTGACCGGGATTGGACATGGCCACACTGGCACAGCCAGGCACACCGAAATCCTAGCTCTGCCTCCCTGGTCCAGAGTGTCATGAACCATGGGGGTCCAGACTTGGCCTATCTCTTCCTTCAGACGCCTGAACAGAGCGTCCTTTCCCCAGGTCTTCCCGGATCCATCCTCACCTCTTTTCTAGGAACTGAGCTGTGCTCCCCAGCCCCTACCTCTGACACCTTGGGCCGCTCCCACCTGTAGCTCTTCTCTATACTGACCCTGCATCGGGGACTGTCCCGCTTCATGACACCCAAGAGGTGGAAACTGCAAAAGAAATCTTTATTTTTTTTTAACTTTCTCAATATTTACAAAGAACAGGATGAACAAGTGAGACGCCCCCCCCACCCCCCGGTGGATGGCAGCTGAACAGGTGTGTAACAGGCAGTGCCACACTAGGGTCCCACTGCCCATGGTCTCCACAGGGGCAGGGAAATAAGTCTGGGGAAAGTTTCCCGTGACTTGGTCCACAAGCTGCAAGCTCCAAATAGGTACCTGTCTGAGAGGAGCCTTGTCCCTGAAGCAGCCTGGCCAAACCCCTGCCCAGTTCCCTCCTCACACGAAGAGCTTGTCAGTGACGCCATCCTGGAGGCCAGGAGAGGGAGGGTTGAGGATGTTCAGCTAGAGGTAGCCAAAGACGTTGAAGATGGGTGGAGGCATGGCTGGCTTAGTGGGGATAGGCTTCAGAACTACGGGTCTGTACACTTTTGGCCCTGGGGTGTCCACATCCTTGCAGAAGTGGGCCAGCTCCACAGGCGAGGCAGGGCTTTTCCTCCACAAGCCCACACTGGGTACTGGGCCTTGAGGCAGGACACCTGGGAGACCCGGGAAGATGGGCTGTCCATGGTACTGGAAAGGGCAGTAGCTCCAAGTGTCAAGACTGCCTACCAGGGATACCCCGGACATCTTGAGTGATTCCGCATCAGCGAGTACCCTTGGGGACATGGGTAGTGGAGCAGTCTCAGGCCCCAGGGACTCCAGACCCTTGCAATTTTTCTTATTCTCATACAAAGATGCCTCCCTGGGGGCCAGGCCCACCTCCAGCCCCATTGGGTAGCTGAGGGTGGGCCTTGGTTCCTCCCAGAACGAAGCAGGCAACTGTCTCTTCCTCATGGGCACCTGGCCAGGTCTAGTAGCCTCTGGATTCAGACCCCGGAAGCTCTGCTCCTTAGAGAGGCACTCCTCCCTGAAGGGGGTCCCCAGGGCCTTTTCTGTGCATCTCCTACTCCCACCAGGGCTGGATTGGGGACAGGGATGGAGGGGTAGCCGTCCGGGCCTCTCTTCAGGCCCCCTCTGCAGGTGGGGCTCTGTCACCCTGCCAGGCAGGCCCCTAGGGAGCCGCGAGTACTTCTGAGAGAAGCGCTTGAGTTGTTTCTGCAGGTACTTGCGATGGTCCACAGAACGGCGGCAGGGTGCGGACTTGTCCAGGGCCGCCTTGATGTCACTGGACGCCAGGTTTACAAAATTCAGAAGCATCTTCACATCGCTGTCAGCTGCCATCACCACGGGAACCGTGCAGGGCTTTCCATGAAGAGTGTGGGTTCTGCTGGGGGCTGGCAGCTCGGAGGAGAGCCCCGGGCAGACCTAGGGAACACAATAGGCAGCTGGGGTCTCTCCGGGGCAGTTACACTTTCCCCAGGGCCACCAGGACCGAATGCACAAATCTCCCCACCCAGGCATCCTCCTGTCCCAGACAGAATCCACAATGGGACCTTCTGACCATCTGAGATGAGACAGGTGCCGACCATTGAATTCAGTCTTCTGCAAGTCAAGGCTCAGAAAATACAAGCTCCTTGCTCAAAGCCACCCAGCTACAAGTGGCATTTCTGGGGCTACGAAGTGAGTTGGTCGCATCTCCCACATATCGTGAGGCCGATGCGCACAACTCGCCATTCAGGTTTTTATTTTCAAAGCCAAAGAAATTCCCTAAAGAAGGCCAAGCCTCCAACCCCCCCTTGGTGGTGGCCTTCCCCTCCCACCACCCCGCCCCCTCTGCAGCCCCCACGCTCCACCCCCAACTCTCACACAGGGCCAGGCAGGATCTCTGTCTAGCACTTAATCTAGACCTGCCTTCAAGGCTCATCTCAGGCTGCCGGCAGCAGGGGACTCCCCTGTAGAAGCATCTGCAGCAATTTCATGCCTCCTCAGCCACCACCCACACTACTGTGCCCCTCCCCCAAGGCCCTACCCCGCTCACGCTCTGCCCTCCACCCAGCCAGGCCAAACCGCTTGGGACTCCACACTGACCGAAGGTGCAGGCCAGGGCCCCCCGCCAACGTGGCCGGCAGGTTCCCCACCGCAGACCCCAGCAAGCCTGGCGAGGTGGCGTGCAGTGAGCTCCGAGCGAGCGGGATGAGAAGCAGTTGTGCACAGCCCTTGAGTGGGCTGAATGGAGGACAAGTCCAGAGCTGGGGGGCCCTCAGGCCAATCAGGAGCGCCTCTCCAGATACAAAGCTTCCCAATCAGGCGGCGGAGCCCCGGTCCCACATTCTTTGCCGTCACAAATTGTCACCATGGGGACCATCACAAAAAAAGACAGCTCCCAAATGCAATCATTTCCCGGTAAATTTCTACTTCAGCCTCACTTTCTCCAACCTCCACACCCCCTCCTCCCCTTGACCTCAGTACCCTGGTTTCTCGAGGGAGGTGTGTGTGTGTGTGTGTGTGTGTGTGTGTGTGTGTGTGTGTGTGTGTGTGTATAAAAAGTATTCGGGATCAAGGAGGGCCCGGTGCAGTGAGACAGGCACCCAACCTTCCCCAGATACTCCAGGCCTCCAGCTGCCATGCTCCAGTGCAGACAGACAATTGGATGGGGTAAGCCGGGGTGGGCTGCATTCCCTCTGCCCTTGAGTGTTGAGTGTGTGTTCTCTAACTCTGTCTCTGGCTTCATGTCTCTCACCTCTTTCACCCGCCCCTCCTGAAGGGGTCCCCTGGGATGGATCGAGAGGTGCGATGATGTGGGGCAAGGTAGCCCGGCCAGGCTGGCTGAGGGGTGCTGGGATATCCATGGGAAGGGAGCCGAGGCTCTCAGGAATCTTGTCTTTATGTTTGCTTCCTCAATTGAGCTGCACAAAGGCTGAATTGCCCATTCAGTGCGGCCGGACAAAAGGGTGGCGTTGCACGGTCCCCTTGCATTTGTAGTCAAACAGTTAGGGACTTAAATCGAGTCGTCATGATGGAGAAAGAGGTGGACAAAGCCCATGGAACTGCCATCAGCAAACATTTTCCTGTGTCATATTAGCTAGTCTCCATGGCTCCCCCTGGCCCGGGGACAATGGCACAAGTTTGCACACTTGGCTACTGTCACCGTGCCAACGCCGGCAGGGCTGCAAGCAGGGCCGCTCAGTTGGAGCAAGTGAGGGAGCCCAGGCTGCCATGGTGCCTGCCCATCAAATGCTCAGAAAGAAGGTGCGACTGACATAGTGAAGGAGGCTGTCTGGGAAGTGCTCACGGGCAGGGTCTCCATGCTAGCCAGCCCAGTGGACCCCACATACCACCTCCCCTCCCCTTTCCCCGTCTTCCTGCCACCTTCTTCTGTCCCTGTCTGCATAGTGGCCCACTCCTTCGTACCACAGCCTCAAAGCCAGGCAGGCATGGCTGCATGCCCTCGCTTAGGAGTGGCACCGAGAGACGCCTGCTGTGACAGTGGGACACCTGCCTAGAGTAGCCCCAGCTTCCCTCCTCTGGAGGAGACTGCCCAGGGCCAGTGGGCTGCACCTCCCGTGCAGAGCCAGAGATGAACAGACAAGGGTGTGCTGCTGGCATTATGACCCCTGTGGCGGCAACCACCACATTTTTCTCCTTCCTCTGCACAACCAAGGACTGACTGTGCTGCTTCTGTTTAACCCTCGCTGCTTCGGCAGGAGAAATTCTGCAGCATGTCCCAGACCACCCACCTTAACAGGTAAGAGAAGGTACCATCCTTCATGCTCCAAACTCTTGGTGCACTCTGCTGGAGATAGACTCTGCGGCCACCGGGTTAGGCTCCTGCCAGCTCTTCTCAGAACTCTGGCTGCCTGCATCAAGGTAGTGTGTACCCCATGTGTCTGGGGTCACCTCCTTTATCTCCCTCCCATACATGCTGGGAGATCGTCTCACACATCCAGCCTGTTTCTGCCCTCATCTGCTCCTGGCCTGTGACCAGCGCACCCAGTTCCCTAGAAAGAGACAGCTCCCAAGGGGGTTGCTGTTGGTCACTCAGCTTCCTGAGACGGTAGCACGACTGTGCCCTTTAGGGGACTACTACCGCACTGTAGTGCTCTCTCGTTAGTGGGCTCTGTGGGAATCCAGTCTGAAAATGTCTTTCCAGACTTGAGGTAGAGGGGGGTAGGATAGCTCAGTGGTGGAGCCCTAGCTTAGCGCACATCAGACCCCTCCAGAGCCCTTAATGTGCGCTGTCCTTCCAGGGCTTGGCACGGGGAGGCTTCTTGTTTCTGAAGAGCTGCCATCTTGTTGACCGGAAATGACTTCTTGTTCTGTTTGCTTGTAGTCCGACTTGAGCGTGCTAAGGGTGGTGAGGGCTTGGCTGCTAGCTTGTCCTAGGACCGCGGACGCAGAGGCGTCCTTCACAAAAGGACCCTTAGAGCTGCTGCGCGTGGATCGACAAGATTGTCTTGTTTCCCTAGGGCGATGGCGCTTAAAGAAGGAGGCGGATTCCGGCTTGCGCCAAGGTAGGGGGTCTCTGCCATGCTCAACCAAAGGCAAATCATCTCAACAGTGTGACTAAGTCAACCAGAGAGAAGGGCGCCAACCTTCCCCTCCCCAGCACACAGGGCTGGGGAGCCCCCACTGCCGGTTCTCAGACCGGTACCCCCCCCCCCACCTCAGCAAGTAAAAATCCTCCTTGACCTAAAAGTATAAGGGAATGTATGCTAAATGTTCCCCGGATACAAGAATGACTATCCAGTGAAGAGCCGCTGTCCCTGGGCAGGGAAGGACAGATTCCTGCTGGCAGCAAATCCCAGTCTCTGGTTGTGACATCCCAATATGCTGTGGCCTGACAGCTGTCAACTGGAGACAGACCTAATTTCCCCAGGGACTATATCTGCCCAGGGAGCTGGCTTACTCCGACCATCCCGGCTCCAGGGATGAGTGCCGCCAATCGCTCTGACTGGAGGAACGTGCAAAGGCCACTGGAGGTACAGTAGCTTGCCAGAGGCTCTGTTAATACGGGACGCGCATCTCGGGGTGACTTATGCAACCCCCTTACATAACAGCTTCTATCAAAGTCCAGCCCGCAGCAAGTGTCAACCACAGTCAACCTGAGTAGGGACAAGAGGCGCTGGGCGGAAGTAAGCTCCTGTGGCTGCTGGGGTAAATGCTTCCTGTCCTGGCTGCCCAACTTCACGGTTAATGATGACCCCCAGTATGACTGTGCCCACAGAACTGCTGGCACCTCAGGTGACCATGGGTAGTTACAGCCTCGTGTGGTCAGTCCCTACGGCAACAGAGGTAAGTGTTAACTAGGAGTCCCTAGTTGGTAAATGCTTTGTTTCTCCCGATACAAATCAGGGTGGATTTCTCCTCACTCACTAGCCTGGGCTTTAATCTCACTTGCTTTATCCCTAGTATAGCAAGGGTTCAAAGATGTAACAGGCTCCAGGTTGAGATGGCATGGCCATTCTCCCTCCATTACACAGGGCCTCAGGAAGGCCGGCTTCCGGAAGGAATCTGACAGGAGTGAGGATGTACACAGCAAGCCTTGTTTGCTCTTGGATGTTGGGAAAGTGGTCAGGTTTAAGTTGAATGGCACACAGGTAAACAGACCATTAACCTATGCTCAACAGAGGTCACTGAGGCATGAGGCTACGAAACTTGACAAAAATGAGTGACCGTGAAGGCAATGAGCTGTGTCTCAAATTCTTCACCTTTAAGGTGGGGGAATCACAGTCCCTGGCAAGATTCATACTGTGATTTAAATCCCACACAGAGAAGAGGCTGCCTGGTGTGTAGCCAATACCCTTCCCTTCTCCTTGCTTCCCCACAGAGCTGGATCAAGTCTGCTCTGTACATTGGGGTTGGTGTGGCACAAGCAGTGTGGTAGTTGTGGCTTGGTGCCTCAAGGTTCTGTGCCCAGTGGATCCTGGCCCCACATTCCTGATACTGTTCTGAACCCTCACCCTCAGACCCGCCACGGACAGACACTTCACCTTGGCTGTGTCCTCTCCTGCCTTTCTTGTGCTGAGTCCTGTCCAGTCAGGGCACTGGCCAGGAATCAGAAGTCAGTTTAATCTCAACTGTCAATTCGGATTTGATTGGTCATGCCTCCAAAGAGCCTTGTGGGACAATTCCAAGGCCAGCATGGAATTTGGAATGCTTTGATCAGCTAGTGATGTCTGCCCTGGGGATGGATGGTGATGGTCTCTTTCTCTGGGTGCCAGGTCCCTGATTCCCTGGGAAGGTGACAGAATGCCGAGCTTGGTGTTTTAGTAGTCCAACTCCTGCAGTTTTAATCAACCAATTTTCATAGGACACTGGAGGAGGCCAGTGACTTATCCAGATACATATTCCTTTAAGCAGCACCCAGATCTCTTGCTTCCCAGGGGAAGGTGCCTCCGTTCAGCTCAACAGGTTTTTGTTTTCCTTGAGACAAGATTTCACTGTAGAGCCCAGGCTGGCCTGAAACATGTGGTCCTCTTGCCTCTGCCTCTCAAAGGCCGGAGCTACAGGCTCAGGGACCATACTTGACTCCACACCTACTGACAACGATCAACACGCAGCCAGGGACTAGCCATAATAAACATCTTATATTTCTAATGGTATTCAATAATTCCTTTTGAGATTTGCTTTGATTTTTATTTTATGTGTATTGTTATCTTGCCGGCATGTTTTTACCTGTACGCCATGTGTGTGCAGTACCCAAGGAGGCCAGAAGGTGGCGTTGGATGCCTTGCAACTGGAGTTACAGATGGTTGTGATCTGCCGTGGATCAAGCGTGGGTCCTCTGGAAGAGCATCCACTGCTCTCAACTGCCGAGCTGTTTCTTGAGCCCTATGTGTCCAGTGCCATTTTATACTCACAACCACCCTGCGGGATGGGTTCCTCTATTTTCTCACACTTGGCAGACAGAACTATGGCTCAAGGAGGACAGGTGACTTAACCACTGGTAAGAGGATGAACCAGGGAGGGTTCAAGCCCCACCTCCATGACTGTGACTTTCTATTAGCTTTTGAGTGTCATACAAGACAACAGTCATAACCTGGGAGAAGACCCAGATCCAGAGATTGTGGGCACTCTGGAGTGCCGAGACAGTGAGAAGTTTAGTGTCTTGTACAGGGGAGGAGGTCACGGCAGGAATGGAGTGATACAAGGTAGGAAGGAAATGTTGGTTCTTCCCATGATTTGCATTCACGAGGCACATAATAAATGCTGTGTGCCTGAGTGAATACTCACATAAAAAGGTCGGAACATGAAGTAATATGGTCAGCTGACTCCTGGGTGTCCCTTCGGTGCCTGACTTGACCCCTGGGCACACCCCCACCCCCAGCGGCACGTTGCAAACACACGGCACCATCTCCATAGAAGCCCTTGCCTCCTGGCAGCAGGATTTCAAAGGGAACAGTAGTAGAAATGACCACACGCCTGCCTCCAGTGTGTTCAGTGTGGGGATCATGCTGTCTCCAGAGGTGAATAAGGACCAACCGGGCTGCAATCTGGCAGAGATAGCAGCCTGCAACCAGGCACCAAACAGGCATCGGAGAAACCAGCTAAGGACCATTAACCCTAAAGGGTCATATGTCCTGGGATGCTGAGCATTACCTGGAATCAGGTGACCTCTGGACGTGTTCCCAAAGATGAAGCTCCTTTATATTCAGACACCTCCGTCTTCCCCATCTTTGTTTTTATCTCCTCCCTTATTAACACCTCCATCACGGTTCCTTTCACACACGTGCTAGTAGCATATCCAAAAACGTCGCCATGTCCCTGACTATGGGCAGTGGATAGAAAGACCTTCCCCTTGACATGGATTCAGTGACTTCCTCCTAATGAATCTCTGCCTATTAGAAGGAAAAGTGACCGTACAAGTTCTAGGCAAGGTTGGATGGAGGGGCCTGTGAGTGTGTAGGCAGTTGGGTGGAGAGGTAGGTGTGTAGATGGATGGACGGATAGGTGGGTGGATGGATTGGTAAGCGTATGTATGCATGCATGTATGTGTGCATGTATGAATGTTTGTATGCATATATGAATGTATGTATGCATTATGTATGTATGTATGAATGTATGTTTGTATAAGTGGATGGATGAGTGACTCGGGTGGGTGGATGGGTAAGCCTATGTATGCATGCATGTATGTATGTATGCATGTGTGTATGCATGTATGTATGTATGCATGTGTGTATGCATGTATGTATGCATGTGTGTATGCATGTATGTATGTATGAATGTATGTTTGTATAAGTGGATGGATGAGTGGATCAATGGGTGGGTGGATGAGTAAGCAGATGGCTGAATGGATGGGAGGATTGGTGAGTTGGATGAACTGATGGAAGAGAGTGAATTGGATGGGTAAGTGAATGGCGACTGAGCAGTTGGATGGTTGGGTGGATGGACAGTTTAAAACTTTCTGGGTTTCCCAGAAACAGTGCGTTTGGTATGACTGACTGAGTGGTGGTCATAATTTCTTCACATACTTCAAGTCTTTCTGTCTGTGAGGTTGTCCTGCACACAAATGCCTTGTCAACCCACTCTTTAGTTTCATCTTGTCTGGCTACCCATTTCCTACCGTCTGCTGCGACCTTCTCTTCAACAGACACTGTGCCATAGGTAGTGGTGGTAGGTACTGGGGGAAGCATGAGAAGCACCACAGGATGGAGCGAGGGGCCTCTGAGGTCACACGGGGCAGAGGAGGGGCCTCTGACATCACACAGGGCGGGGCAAGGGGCCTCTGACATCACATAGGGCGGAACGAGGGGACCTGTGAGGTCACATGGGGCAGGGCAGGGGCCTTTACTAATATCACACGGGGTGGGGTAGGGGGGCCTCTGACATCACACAGGGCAGGGCAGGGGCCTCTGACATCACATGGGGCAGGACAGGGGGCCTCTGACATCACATGGGGCAGGGCAGGGAGCCTCTGACATCACACGGGGCAGGGCAGGGAGCCTCTGAGGTCACACGTCTGGCTTCAGGTCTTAGCCCTGCCTCTCACCATCTGTGTGACCGCCCTGAGCAACCTCAGTTCTTCCTGTCAGGCCGTGGTCCCTGGTCTGTTCTTGGAGGGTTTGAAGGCAAGGCACACAGAGTGCTTGTTTCCAGGCTGGAGAGCTCTGCCACCCATCGGAACCATCCGCCCGGTCCATCCCATTTGATGAAGAAATACACTGAGATGTACAGACACTTTCACTAAGCAACTTGGTGGGTTGATAATTGGAATCTTGCTTCTCAAGACCTACTGTGTCTTCCCTCTCTTTTTTACTTCCTTCCCTCCCTCTTCTATTTGAAAAAAAGATTTTTTTCATATAATACATTCTGATTACATTTTCCCTCTCCCAAATCCTCCTAGATACCTCTCAAATCCACACCCTTTCTGTCTCTCCTTAGAAAACAAACATACACCTAAATAATAATAATAATAATAATAATAATAATAATAATAATAATAATAAAAACAATTCCCTCTCTTCTGAACCCACCTTCAGTATTCACTTTTGTGTGCTCAGCCTTGGATAGCCACAAGGGGGCGCCCACGGAACCACTCAAGGTTTCCAGCCACCTGCAAGCCCCTCAGTCTTTTCTCAGAAAAGCACGGTGGCAGAAGATGGCACGGCTGTCACCAGCTGTCCCCGTACAACAGGCTGGTAATCACAACTACTTGGAAGACTGAGTCAGGAGGCCTGCCTGTCTCAGAATAAAAAAGTAAGAAGTTGGCTATAACTCCATGGGAGAGTCCCTGCCTAGCATGTGTGAGATCCCCAGGAAATAAGACAAATTAACAGAACTACTTATTTCTCTGTGTTGCTTGGAAGCAGGAGGAAAGACGGAGTTGAAGGCTCAGGGTTGTCCTGAAAACTGCTGACCCTGAGTTGAGCCCTAAAGGATGCCAAGTGGTTGGTCAGGAAGGTAGGGCCTGCAGTTTCTAAGCAGCCACAGGAGACATCTGTCCTGACCTCTCCGTCCAGTTCTTCATGGTAGCTCAGAGGGATCCAGACCTAGCCAGAAGCCAGTAGAGGGCACTGTGATCTTTTCTAAGCACAGCCTGGCAGCTGCAGACTATGAAGTTGGGTGAAGGGAGTCCATGCTCCTGGGGGAAGGAGAGCCCTATTCTCCTGACCCAGAGCTGGAAAGCTGAACATGGAAGGCCGGGGGAAGGACACAGCTCTTGGGGTTAATGAGACCCAGAGGCAGGATTATGGGGCTAGTGTAGCAGAGAATGAGGTTCAAGGATGAAGCAGCATTGGCTATAAAGACAAAGACAGAGCCCAGTCACCTCTTCCCACAGCAGCCCCAAACAGACTGCAGTATTCTTCCTGTGCCATCTCCACCCCATTCCCTGGAGAAAGAGGCTACACAGGGAACAAGTTAAGCCCCCAGGCCAGCTCGGGGCTGTAGTACATCTCCAGTATTTCAACAGCTGGAGAGGATCTTGATCATTAGAAACATGGCAACACCAAGATGCCCAAGGCTTGGGGACAGAAAAATGCTCTGGTGCTAACCAAAGTCTTCAGATGCTAAGGCGATGACCACAGAATGCTTGCCATGACAGTAAGCAATTTAGGGTAATTCTCCCGTCCCCCTTGATTCACAGATGGAGCCTATGGGGAATAGATGGGGTCCTGACCCCATCGCCCAGCCAGATGGGCTGGTGTCCTCCCCCGAGGCTGGGCAAGGTCAGAATTTGGCTCTGGACTCAGAATTCAGCCATGTGGTAGTCAGATGGTTCTAGGTGGGCACTCAGTGGCTTCTTGGTCACTGTTCTACTGCTGTGAAGAGACACCATGACCAAGGTAACTCTTACAGTAAATAGGATTTAACTGGGGTTTGCTTAAAGTCTCAGAGGTTTAGTCCACTGTGATCATGGTGGGAACATAGGAGCAGGCAGACTGGAGGAGGTAGCCAAGAGCTACATCCCGATCTGCAAGGAGAGAGAGAGAGAGAGAGAGAGAGAGAGAGAGAGAGAGAGAGAGAGAGAGAAGAAGGAGGAGGGGGAGGGGAGGGGGAGGGGGAGAAGAAGAAGGAGAAGGAGAGGAGAAGGAGGAGGAGGAGGAGGAAGAGAAGGAGAAGGAGAAGGAGAAGGAGGAGGAGGAGGAGGAGGAGGAGGAGGAGGAGGAGAAGAAGAAGAAGAAGAAGAAGAAGAAGAAGAAGAAGAAGAAGAAGAAGAAGAAGAAGAAGAAGAAGAAGAGAAGAGAGAAGAGAAGAGAGAAGAGAGAGACTGGGTTTGGCACGCATGGGCATTCAACTATGTGAGCCTAACAGGCCACTCTTATTCAAACCAGCACAATGGCTCTTAGGTAGCTTAATAACAACTCAGACTCTCGGTGCACCTACTCTATGTCTCAGACTCCATAGGTTGGGTGCTAATGGTAGGCAACTTGAGTGATGGCTGGTTGCTCCTGGTGTCAGATGGGTCTAGCTTTTGGGAGGGTGCTGATTCTCACGTGGTGGCCTCTGTTGAGTGAGCAAGGGTAGGACGGTTTGTTCCAACTGATCTTAATCCTGGACCAACCTGGGTAGACTTCCATGTTGATGGGCAGACAGCTGGCCCCAAGCTCAGAGTGTCTCACAGGTGTGGGCTGAAAAGGACACACGGTGGCTCAGAGTCTGTCCTCAAAAGATGCAGGGGACAGGGACTGCTTGGGTACCTGCACCCCCATCCCATCAGACTCACAACCATCTCCTTAGCACAACCTTCAAGGAAGATGTGTTTACAGAGCCAGAGAAAGCTGCAGAGGTCCAAGACAACAGTCTGCTTCCACCACGGGGCTGCTTAGCCTCTGAGGCCAAGGTCACACGTGAGCTAGGGACACAACACATCAGGCTGCAGGACATGCCTAGCATGTGGTATGAGTCACAGCAGACATTTGTGTCTGCTTAGTCAAGGACATTTGATCTTTCTGGCTGGCTTGAGTTTGGTCTTTGAACTCAGCAGGAAGAACCTGGGGCTCGGCAGAGACACATGGAGACAGGTGGTCCAGGTCACTTCTGGGCTGGTCATTCATGGCATTCAAGGATGAATCCCAAGTGTAACGTGAACCCTAGATCTCTAGCAATCTCCTTAGCCACGAGTCAGTCAATCTCTCTGTCTCTCTGTCTCTCTGTCTCTCATTCTCTCCCCCCCCTGTGTCTTTCTCTTTCTCTGTCATTTCAATCTCTGCCTCTCTGTCTCTCTGTTTCTGCCTCTGTATTTCTCTGTGTGTCTCTCTGTGTGTCTGTCTCTCTCTCACATGTATACACGTGAGCACGTGGCACACACACACACACACACACACACACACACACACACACACGGAGGTCTTTTTCTCTGTGCTCACCCTACCATTCCAGATGCCCATCAGGTTAGTAGGTTGGTTCCCTCCCACTTTGCTCCACCTTCTCTGCAGGCAAACACTCCCTGATTCCAGCTCTGGGGGGGTTCCTTGTAGGAAAAACGGGACGACGCTGAAGGGTGAGACTTCTCCGAGCCCTTCCAGCTGGTATAAGTTTGTACACAGTGGAGCACACATTTCTGAGCACGGTTCTGTGCCAGGCTCTCCTGAATTATGCCCACAGTCAATCAGCCCATCAGTGGTCATTACTCGAAGAGACAGGCTATTAGCGTCTCTGGCTCATGTCACTTTAAATACCTGGAAGGGTCTGTTCATTCGGATTTGTATCATAACCTTGAGAGCAGCACTTGAGCACCAAAGTCTGGGGTGAGTCATTTCTCCCTGAATGATTAACAAAAGATTTAAAGCTATTTTGATCCAAAAGACCAAACATTTTAGGAATCTTTTCAATGTCATGTGACAGAAACAGTCTCAGGCTGTGGTGAAGAAAGGGGAGATCTTATTGGCTGTTAAAAACCAAGAAGTACAAAGAGGAGGAGATTTCAGGTATGTCTGGCTGCAGAATCCAGTGTCCCCAGGGCCAGTCTACTGCCTGACTCTTCCCAGCGTCAGTCCTCCATGGGCATACTGGGAGCACCACAATTCTATTCCTGCTCACCTCAGATTTTAGGTTCAGGGGATAAATGAGACTTTCTTTACCAGGAGTCTAAGGGAAATGCTTCCTCTTAGTTCAACCAGACTAAGTTGCAATGCCTAGATCTCAAAATTATGTCCCTGTCTCTCTGGCTGGAACTAAAAAACCCATGTTTTACAGCCAAGGGGGACGCCAGGAAGGTGTTCTTGTTTCTTCTTCAAGCAGCTGTCCAAGGAGGGCTATGCTGTTCCTTCTCTGTGTGGTTCCACTGTCCTGGGGCAGGGGCATGCACACTCTCTGTGGAGGGCTACATTTAGGGTTTTGCAGGGTCTCCTTCTCTCTCTCCTTCAACACCCTTTTAAAAGCATTCTTAGTCTGTAGATGAGGCAAACAGCTCCACAGACTTAGCTTACTGTCCCTGCCTTGGGGTTTTGATGTTGTATACATGGAGTCAGGGGCAGAGAGAAGGAAAACGGATCCCTCACCCACTCCTTGCAAGCCTTAGCCTTGATGCGGTATACAGTACACCCACCCCTCCTGATCCTTGAAGTAGGCTTCAGACCCAAGGTCTCCTGACTCCAGCCTGGGAAGGAAAGGTGACACATTCTAAACATTCTGTACGAACAGCTTAACTCAGATCACTGTGATCTGTCATTTGCCATCCGGGCTCCTCTGTAGTCACCAAATTCCCCAAGAGGAAAAGCAGACAGGGCTCAGAGCATCAGCAGCCTGGCCTTGCGGGCATTTGAGCGGTCGGAGACTTGCTGTTTCCGGAGCAGTTCCGTGAGGATGCCGACTTTTCCCAGGTCACCTTCTGAGCAAGTTTTCCTGCTCTCAGCTCTCAGGAGTCCCGGCGTTGGTCTCACCACAGGAACATTTTTGGAATGGAGGAAGAAAGTGACTGGCATTTGTTGGTGCGAGCAAACAGAACGGAAGAGGCTCTGCCCATTCGCGGCTGAGCGAGTGGGCGGGCCGTAGGCAATGTGACTGTTAGCACCGTAGTGAAGCTAAGGAGCCTGGCTGGGCAGGGCCGCAGAATGGCCACACCTCTTATTTGTGTCTAATGTGATTTAGTGACCATCTTCTCAGCCCCGGGCAGACGCCAGCCAGCATCTGCTCACCGCAGCCACCTGTTTCTATCCTGTGCAGTAGTGGACAAGAGACAAACAAAGCTGGGACCTGTAAAAGAACGTTCTTAGCTTTGTGAGGTAGGTATGTATGTCCCTGTTGTGGCACGAAAGGTTCCTCTTCTACCTATAAGTACGGAAACCGAGACCCAGGAAAGCCCTAAGCTGCTTGAAGCCAATCAGTTTTGACAGGACGAGTCTAGATTTCTAGACCTTATCACATGGAACAGGCCCCTAAGATCGTTGACACGTCTGTGAGTCTGTGTCTACCATAAATAAAGTGGATTGGATTACCTTTAGACCCAGACTGCTCGCTGTGTGAGGGGGCTCAGGTTTTGGCCTACTGCAACCCGTCTGCAATTCCCAGTTTGTCCACCAGGTGGCCCAGACATTGCTAAACTGGGCTTTTGGTCCAAAGAGCCAGGCTTCTCTTCCAGTTATAAGAGAGTGGCGTGAGCCCTTGTCTGCTTATTTCCCAATCAAACTTAATCAGAACAGAAAGGGAAATTCGCATCTCAAAATTACGGGGACTCGGTGCTGTAATGAACGAGTGCTGGACAGAGAGGCTGGGGTGTGTCTTTTCAGATGCAACATAAGCTGACCTGTTCGCCTCAGAGCCTCCTTAGCCCAGTGCTTCACAGATCTGAGGTGCTGGAGGAGAATCCCTTAGACGGCATCAGGTTCTGGGTGCTCTGGAAATTTATTAACAAGGCGCCGCACAGGTCCAGCCCTAGGGTGTCAAATACTGACAGTCTGAGGGAACAAGTCACAGGAGATACCCAGGCTTCCCCCTGCCACTTTAGCAGGACATGGGGAACAACACAGGACTCCTAGGCCATAGCCTGGCAAAATCCTGCCTTTGTCATCTGCCTGCCCTGGGAGGGTGGGGCAATGTCACTGTTGATGCCTCACATGCCAGGGGCCCCCTGTCTGTGGTTAGTTACATCTCTGCCTGGGAGGAGGGGCGTGACACACACTGGGTACAGCGGCTACCGTGGAGGATGTAGTGAAGTCCTTATACTCTCAGCTAGAAGACTGTGTTTATCCATGTTCCCCATAAGGAAGAAGAGATTTCAGGCTATTCCTATACAAACACCACTTTCATTCAGTTGGCAATCTTTCTAGAATGTTCTGCGAGCATATGTCCCCTTAGGATGGCCTTGGGGTAGCAAAAGAAGGGCCGTGTTTTGTATTGTATTAAAACTACTCTGGAGTTTAAGGACCAGCTCTTGGATGTGGGGAGGGCGTGTTGGTGACTCTTCAAGGGTGAGGAAAGGATACCAGGTAAAGACAGAGGAAGAGGAGGCTGTAGGACCGAGGAGAGCAACTTGGCGGACAGCCGACGGGGAAGGTGTCATGCACAGGATGCTGCTAAGGACCTGGTCATCCAAGCACTTAGTAAGCCACACTAAGTGATGGAGACGTGCAAGTCAGTTCATGATGGGGGTGATGGCTGGACCATGTGAGACCGCAGGCAGGGGCACAAGCAACACAGGGCACCAATAAGGAGCAGTCCTGAAGCCAGTTCTGCATGTGATCTCTCTCCTTTCTGCCTTGGTTGCCATTTTTATCCCATACAAAAGAGGCCAGGTAAGATGGCTCCACACATCCCTGCTACTGTGGGCCTTCCAGAATGATCCATCACAGAATATCTATAAATATATAGATTTCTACTAAATCTCCCTGGCCCTTGTGGGTGAGCACCTGGAATGCTCCCCTCCCTGAAGGTGGTGGGAGAATGAGAAACCATGTTCCAGAACTCCAGGAGGCTCCCCCGTGTGGCATCTCTCTTTCCCATGATCCCCTGTGCTGCGTCTCTCTCTCCTGGGCTTCTCACTTGCTTCCTCCATAAAGTAGCAATCCACCAGGAGTGTCTGCAGTAGAAATGAGAAGTGGCTGGGCTCAGTCCAGCCCTCGTCCTCCCAGCAACCCCGGGAGACTCATTCCTACCGTCAACCACTTCCTCTTAACTGTGGCCATGACCCAAGCGTTATGATAGACTGGGATGTCAGGTCAGCATTAAGTGTCTGGCCAGGCTAACCAGACACCACCACGGACAGCTGCATGGTTCTTGTTCAATCCATCCATGTCTCTTTAAATCCCACTAGGAGGAAGTTGGATTTGTCCCGGCGTGTGGCAGCCAGGACAGTATTCATCGGGTGGATCCCCTGGCACATGGACAAGTCTGGCGAGGGTCATCACCTTGAAGAGACAGGTCTCTCTTACTGACATGTAACAACAGAACAAGCAGCTTGTGCTCTGTACAGTCCGAGGTCCTTTGTACCCCACAGTCTAAAGTTCTCTGTACCCCACAGTCTAATGTCCTCTGTACCCACAGTCCAATCTCCAACTGTACCCCGAAGTCTATGCAACCTTTTCCATCTCACCGACTGATTCAACAAACACTGAGAGCAAGCGCCGGGCTCGTCATGACTGTGGTAAACTTGATCCTGTTCTTGGTCCCCCTCCAGATTGTTCCCTGTGGGCATGGGGAGAGGGCTCAGTGGGCCAAGTGCTTGCTGCATAAACAGAGGTGCTGAGCTTGGGTCCTCCACTTCCACACAAAGAGCTAACTGTGGGGGTTTCCGGGTTGTTTTCTTTGTCCCATAAAAAAGAGACCAGATAAGATGGCTCCACAAGTCCCTTCTACAGTGAGCCTTCCAGGATGATCCATCAGGGACCTCCTCCATTGTAACGCTAATACGGACATGGGACAATTTCTACCTTGCACGAGTCATGCTGACTTCTGGATATACCACGATAGTGGCATGAGAGCTCATTTTATGTCAGTGTCAGCCAGGACGGCTGTGTCGCCCACTGTGTGAATATCTCATACGTAACTCCAGCGCTGTGCGTACCCCTGGAGTTTTGCATCTCTCATACCCTCCACAGCTGGTAATGCACACCTTCCCACGTCTTCACTTGCTGTGCCTCAGTTTCCCTTTATACATCCAGAAAACCAAGTTCCAAAGCAGACATGGGCAGATCCTATGACTCCCCATGGGTTGTGGACTCAGAAAATTGAAGAGTTCAGCCCTCAGCTCAAGTTGGCAGGACCAGAGCCCTAAATCAGGACAGATGCAGCCCAGCCAATCGACTTGAGCATGAGGCTCTGGACCGAGATTGAAATATACACAACTCACCCAGCACACGCCCTGCTACCACCCGAGCTCCTGCTTTACATCACCAGGGATGTCTGCATCCTGGAGCTAAGTCCAGGATGTAACTGAGGACTCCTCTTGCCTCACCAGGACCTACACTGTAAATCAGGTGCCTGTAGGTGAGAGGAGGGGAGGAGGCCCGTGAGAGCCTGGATCCCTGCATCAGCACCCGGGTGGTGGGCTCACTGGTCTCTCACAGAGATCGGGCTGCAGATCTGTCCACGTGCTCAGTGGTCCTCACCCACCTGGGCCCTCCTCACACTGCATGAGGGTGAGTTGTACACACAGGGATTCTGGCTGTGCCTCAAGGAGTTCCCACTTGCTCTCCCACCCTATCTAGCTTCCCATACTCCGTAGAAAGAGGATCTCTGTGATGGGCATTCAAGGAAACCCTGGCCTTTGTCTCTCAGGGCCCTCACATGGGAGACCTGGTTGGGGTTTCATCTCTGGCTTCTTTCTCTTTGGGACAGCAGCCCCAACCTCTGCTTGCTGTCTTTTGAGCCTCTCAGGTTGGTGGCCATTCCTGCTTCCATCCCAAGAGCTGTCATCTGCCTGTATCCTAAAACCTGGATACACGACGCTGTGGCATTCCCCTCTGTAAACGCAGTAAATGCTCCAGGATGTGGACTGTGTCAGTGTTAGGAACCCTCCCGCTCCATGTCCCAGGAAAGCATAATCCGGGGTTGGGGATTTAGCTCAGTGGTAGAGCGCTTGCCTACCACTGGTTCGGTCCCCAGCTCCAAAAAAAGAAAAAAAAAAAAGAGAATAATCCACTGCCACAAAGTTTGGACAAACTGGACCGGTAAGCAGTGCACCATGCTTCCTGTCATTTTCAATCCTTTCTAGATTTTTCTCTTGTGTGTGAATGGGGGAGTCCCATGTGTGTAGTTGTGTGTGCACGCACGTGTGTGCACCTGAATATGGAAGCTGGGTATCCTCCTCAGTCACTCTCCTACCTTAGTCTTTGAGGCAAGGTCTCTCAAACAAGCCCAGAGTTCACTGATATGAATAGTCTTGCTAGCCAGTTCACTCTGTCTCTCTGCCTGCTGAGGCCAGAATTACAGGTGGTCTGCCCTGTCGATCCAGCAGGGGGATTGGTGGAGCTGAACTCTGGTCCTCATAGTTTGTCAAGCAGGCACTTAACTGCTGAGCTGTTCCCTAAGTACTCCCCATCATGTTTTACTTATTTTGGGTTTATCAAAAGGGGTTAAATAAAAAATAAAGCTGGGCAGTGGTGGCACACGTCGTTCAGGCCAGCCTGGTCTACAGAATGTGTTCTAGGGCAGCCAGGGGTACACAGAGAGACCCTGTCTTGAAATAAAGGTCTTCCCAAACGTCTTCACATTCAGAGTTCAATTTTTTTCCAAACGTTATCTTTGGGGGCACTCCTTTCCATGTTGGTTTGAGAGTTGGGTCCAGGTTACCATCATCACTAACATCACCAACACCAACACCACCACCACCATCATCATATCATCTAGACTCTGACTCTATACCTTTAAAAGTAACTCAAAGCATACTATGTAGGTCTGTGAGATGACTCAGCAAGTAGAGGCACTTGCCACTGAGCTTAACAATAATCGCCCCCTAGAGGCTCATATATTCAAATTCTTGGTCTCTGGTCAGTGGAACTCTTTGGGAAGGATTGGGAGGCGTGGCCTCATTGAAGGAGGCATGTTACTGGGGAAGGGCTTTGAGGTTTCAAAATACCCATGTCATTCCCAGTTAGCTCTCTCTGACTACTGCTTGGGGATTGGGATGTGAGGTTTCAGCTACTGCTCCACTTGCCTGCACCTTTGTACCCTTGCTCCGTCATCATAAACTCTGACCCTCTGGAACCATGAGCCCAATTTGTTCTTTCCTTTGTTAGTTGCCTTGGTCATCAGGTCTTATTACAGCAATAGGAAAATAGCTTAGATACAATGAAAAGTGCAAATGTGCTCTTACGACCTAGAATATGACAATTCCTTCCTGTTTCACAGGTTCCTTTTTATCATTGGCTTGGCAGAAATGAAGGTATTTTAAAGAGACACCTATGTTCCTCAGTCTGACCATCAGATGACAGAAACAATGAACCCTAAAGAAATGAGAATTCCCCCCAGAATTTTATGCTGGGAGAAGGTTAAGTGTCGTAGCCAGAGGGGGAGTTTGTCTCCTGGAAAGAGATTTCACACAGTTCCAACAACTTATAAGATCACCTGACAGGGTGAAATGGAAGCCAAGACAATGATGGGTCAGTGGGGGCAGGGCACACCTTGACAGGAACTGCTTGGATGTGCATATCCGTGACTACATTGGTTTCCTTTTTCTATTTTCTACTTTTAATTTTGTGCCTTTAATGAGATTATTAAAGACAGGTAGCTGAACCTGGTTTGGGGTACAATCTATGACCCCTATATCTTAGTTACTGTTCAATTACTGTGAAGAGACATCATAACTCTTATTTTTAAAAAGCATTTAATTGGGGGCTTGCTTACAGTTTCAGAGGGTCAGTACATGATCATCATGGTGGGAAGCAGGTTAGGCATGATGCTGGAGCTTTACATCCTGATCCTCAGGCAGCAGGGCAAAGACACTGGGTTTGGCCTGGGCTTTTGAAATCTCAAAGCCCACCCTGCAATGACACACTTCTTCCAACAAGCCCACACCTCCTAATCCTTCCCAAACAGTTCCATTAACTGGGGACCAAATATTCAAACATAAGAGCCTCTGGAGGCCCTTTTCATTCTAAACATCACACCCAAGCTTGCCAATATTATCATAAAGAATGTTTATATTGAACATCTACTGTGTGCTAAGCCAGAGATTCCAGCAGGGAACAAGAGGAAGACCCCTCACAAGGCTTGCATGCTAATCACAGAGACAGTGACTCTTACAGTAAGTCAGGGTCCAAGTGCAGCATGCTATAGTTGAAAAGCAGTACAGGATGTGAAGGAGACTACGTGGAGTATTTATGATACAGAGAGATGGGCCTTAGACTAGTGCTGCCTAGAGTGATGGCAGTGTAGAAAAGATCGCTCTAAGGAAGGAGAGATTTAGCTGGGGCATTCAAGAGATCAGGGCACCTTGGCCCAGCCCATGCATCGTGGCCACGCCCATGGATTTTGGCTCCGCCCATGCGCCTTGGCTCCGCCCATACATTGTAGCTCTGCCCATGTGCCTTGGCCCTACTCATGCACCTTGGCCCTGCCTATGTACCTCGGCCCCGCCCATGTGCCTTGGACTTGCCCAGGTGTCTTGTCCCCACCCATGCTTCTATATATCTGAGGGACAGAAGAACCAATAGGGCATAGCAGGGTCACAGCACAGCGTAACAAGCAGGGGTGCGAGTGGATGAGCGTGGAGCGTTGAGCAGGTTTGGTGCTGGAGGATTTGGAAACCTTAGCAAAAAGGTTGCAGACCTAGTCCAGTGCACGGGAGGCTCACAGATTGGGAGAGCGAGCATGCTCTTAAGACCAGAACGAACTGTGAAGCCACGGAGAAACAGTTTGGGTTCCAGATCCTTTAGGAGTCCTTGCTGGTGGTCACGAGGGTTGAGTCACAGAACAGGAAACCTGTAGGTGGTGAACAGTGTGCCCCAAGACTAAGTATCTTAGATGGCGGAGAGGCCAGAGTCTAGGGAAAGAGGTGGGTGATTTTGTGAAATCAGCAGAGGAAAAACATCCAAACTTGGTAATAACGCTGACAGCGTTCACAGTGGCAAAGGATCCACTTCAAACATTTTAGCAGCAACCTGCTGGGATCTGGGCAATCTCTGGAAATGATTTATTTACATATAAAAATGAGACAGCCCCTGGGGCGAGGCTCTCATTGGTCAGCGCCTCTCAGGGCCAGCAGACTCAGGTCTTCCTCCCTACAGCCTAGGCAGGGGGCTGATTGCTCTCTCAGGGGAGGTGGAGGGCCTGCCAGCCGGCACAGACTTCCTTCTCCAAAACAAACCCTCAGGAGCATTTTAATGTGTGGCTGAGCCTGAAGTACAACAACATCTCATTCCAAGAATGCAAATGAGCCCCCAGGGCCTGCAAGAAGCAAACTCCTGGCCCAGAACAGCTTTTTGAAAGGCTTGAGTTTGGGCCCAGAAAAATGTCACTTTCTCAGCCCAGATTTGGGAAACTGAGGCTCGGGAGTTTGGGCCCAAAGTTTCACTAGAAAGAAAGGGCAAGGCTGTCTGCTTTTAGTTCTGTGGAACCCTCGAGGTTTCCTCTGTTGCTTGGAGCATGGTCATCCTGTTGGGCAAGAGGCTCTTGGAAGGAGAATGGAGACGTCGTTCCCAGAGGGTCTGACAGGAGGAGTTCATCACAAGCTTCTGCCTGTGATGACTGCACATCGGTGGCCCACAGGCTGGTTCCCCTATGAGGCAAGCATGATGTCCCATCATAGAGGAAGAGACACAAGTTCTGAGAGCCCAGCTAGTCTGAGCAAGTCAACCTGCTCTAGGATGAAGTGTATCTACATGAACCAAAGTTCCTGCAAAGATTTAGACCTTTCTCTGAACCCCTCCAAGACTGATTAACTGATCAGAGCCCTAATGACTACGGAGAGGTTGGAATGTGACAGATCCAGATCTTAATTTCAACTTACCCTGGGCTATCTTCAGCCCCTTTGATAGCCATTCCTGCCTACCCCTGTGCTAACCCAGAGGTCCTCAACCTCCCTAACGCTGCTACCCTCTAATGTAATTCCCCAGTCCTAAAAATTACTTTGTTACCATTTCATAAATGTAGTATTGCTATTTTGTGAATCATGATGTAAATATTTGGTATGCAGGAGAGCTGATACATGTCCCTCCCATGGAGGTCCTGACCCACAGGTTGAGAACCACTGGTCTAACCTAAGGCCTTGTGATGAAACCTTTTGGATCCCTCCCAGTCAAGGCTACGAACGCCCCCAAGGCCTGGGGCCGAAGTCTCTCACTTTTCGGTAAACTGCCTACCTGACCTTTTAGCATCAGACTTGAAAACTCTCATGATTTATACTTTTCTTTGGTCCATAAAGTTCATGGAATTTTTACTGCAGAGGAATATGGAGTTTGGGGCAGCCTACATCTGTCTTCCCAAGCCATAGGTGATCATGTTTGGCTCCAGGATAAACAATCATTTGTTTCTTTAGAAGTGAGAGTTGTGTTTCTGCATCAACACCCGTGATTCGAGACCAATCCTGGGGCTCCACAGCATCTCCACAGCAGTGTGGGGGTTAAAGACAACGAGAAGAGCCCCCTCCAAAGTTCGAAACGCAGGGGACAACACGGTAGGTCATCCCTCTGTCCACCTCCTTCCTCCATTCCAACCACTGAAGTCGAGCCAGTGGTCTGATCCATCTTGGGTCTGTATCTCCAACAAGTCACATCCCAGCTCGGAGCCTCAGTTCCCTCAACTGGGAAATAAGGAAAACGGAATTACTGTTTGACCCTCCCTCTGTTACCTGAAACACCTGCTCACCACTTGAAGGCCACTAACTCAGAGGAGATTTAGGAAGATTTAGCCAAGGGCAAGCACCTGGGAAGATGGGAGGGTGGAGACTCCTAAAACCCTCAAAACATCCTTGAGGATTCAGATGTCAAAGGTCTTGTACTGGTTGGGAGAAAGCTCAGGGTGTTGGACATGAGACCTCATCACTGGGGAAGATGACATCCAGGCACATGTCCTGCCCCGTTTCTTTTTTGTTCTTAAGATTTATTTGTGTGTGTGTGTGTGTGTGTGTGTGTGTGTGTGTGTGTGTAGGAACCTTCAGAGGTCAGAAGAAGATACTGGGGCTTCAGGAGGTCATGAGCTGCCGGCGTGCATGCTGGGAACTCTGGTCCTCTGAGACAGCAGTAAGTGTTCCTAACCACTGAGCCATCTCTCCAGCCTGTCTTTCCCTTTTTCTTTTCCTGGCCTGAGCATCGGCTCATTCTGACCTTTCGAAGCTAGCGCCTGCAGTTCCTTCGACATACCACTTTCCGAAACCCAAACCTTATAGCAGTTTGCACGTGTTGTGTTAGCTGATACTCAGGTCTAAATAATAGGAAGGACATGACAGGTTCTGACAGCTAATGGGAACATCACCAGATGTTTTGGGTTCTAGAAAACAAAGGTTACTTAGTAGCTGGCACCATCCTCTTTTCTTTGGACAAAGTCTTGTATAGTCCACAGGGTCTCAGACTCAGTGTGTAGCCATAACCCTGCCCCTACCTCCCTACTGCCAGATCCAAATTCTGATGGTTAGACGAAAATCAGCATTCGACAGGAACTTGTGAAGCTGGTTCCCCTCTACCAGAGGAGCCATTTCCTTACCTCTGGCAGAGGGACAAATGGCTCTGTGGTGCCCATTAGAACAGCAAAGTACATGCTGGCCTCCAGGCTCCCTGAGCATCACAGGTACCTATTAGAACCTCAGAATCTTTGCTGACTGGCATCCTGGCTCTCCTCGCCCTCCCCATTACCCTACATTTCCCCAGCTCGTGGGCTTCCTCCCCCCAGCTCATGGGCTTCCTCCTCCCCAGCTCATGGGCTTCCTCCCCCCAGCTTCTCGCTTCTCTTTATAGCCCTGGTATTGCAGCTATACTGCCTCCCTCTCTCTTGGTTGACTCTTTCTCTTCCTCTCTGTCTTTTTCCCTCTCTCTTCTTTCATGGCCAAGTCCAGTCTGCTAGCCATGTTCTATTGCTTCCTCTCTCTGCTCTGGATTCTTCATATACCTCCAGCAGTTTCTTCCTGCATAAAAACAATAAAAACCTTCTGCTTAGCCAGACCTCAGCATGGTCACGCTCTCGGTTTATACATCTGGTGCTGAAACCCTCAGTCCAGACACCTGGCCCCTTAACCCTTCGATGCTGATTATCTCAGGATTTAGATGGCTGGGCAGAGAGGGAAGCAATTCTGCCAAGGGCGGATCACAAATGGACAGTCACTGTTCAGTGACCAGGGCTCTGTTACGATTGGGATAGAATGCTCTCCCAAAACAAGCAACTGACTGCCTTTCTGACTGCCCCACACCTCTCTCTCTCCCTGTTTTCTTTCTCTCCTTCCTTCCTTCCTTCCTTCCTTCCTTCCTTCCTTCCTTCCTTCCTTCTTTCCTCCCCAGTCTGGTCTGAATGCCAGGGAGAAACCTGGGGCCACTCATGTTAAGTCCCTGTTAGAAGGCCAAAGACGCTGGGTTCTGATGTCTTTGGGGTACAACAGTAGATGCACCCCCCTCAGGAAGAAGTGTTGAAGATAGGCAGGCTCATAGTTGGTGTCTCAGACCTGTTTAGACCACTGCCACTTGCTGTCCAAGTTGAAGGTGGTCTTCTCCCTCCATTAGTCAAACATTTCTACAAACCCTGCTGGCCCAAATCCTGCCTCTCTCCAGCCTGTGAATGAAACCTACCAAGCCCCTGTGACCCTTGGTAGGGAGGGGTGGGACTCAGCCTTACCTGTGGTCCTAGGACCCCAATGGGTAAGGTGGAGGTGAGGGGAAAATCAATAAGGTAAAAGCTGATACCCCCAGGAGAGTTGAGGTGGCTGCACAGCCCAAAATCAAAGAACCAGCTCTTTGTTAGGCGTTCGTGCTCACTTAGGCTTTTGTTAGGGTGAGAATAAAAACTCCACTCTGCTCAGGATGACGGGAGCCTTGGGTGGGAAAACTCACTCTTCCCTTCAGTTGGTCTAAAAGATGGGGTGGCGTTTTCAACCCAAAGATTCTACCGTCCTGGTAAGAATTCAGTTTCCAAGCTCACCTTGGACCCTATAGCCTGGCGTACCCACGTCCTACGCCTCTGAGCATCCTATAGCTCTATACCCCATTTCTCTGAACCTTTGGCTCCCCCAGTGTTCTGCAGTCTGCCCTCAGACAGGGCCTCTTCCTGTCTAGACACAGGCATTTATCTGCAGCCCGGAGGGAGCCACCTGCTCCTGGCCCCACCTGCTCTTCCGACACTGAGATAAGATAGAGACCGTAAACTGATTTAAGGTGAACAAATGCAAAGACTAGGATTCAGGGCCAAGGCTGGATGTGCAGAGACGTCTCTGGCGCTCATGGCTGGGGGAGTAAGGAGAGAGCTCCTGAAGACACCATTGGGTTTTGTTTTGGGTGGCCCTTGGTTTTTGATCTTCCTGAGCACCCACACTTTGCTGGGCCAGGTGTTGGGGACCCAGAGTGGCAAAATGGGTGGCAAACGAAGGCCCTGGGGCCAAGTTTAGTCCAAGAAGAGCTCTAAATACAACCACAACATGGAAGGATGTTAGATGTTAGATGCCAGTGTTGCCACAATGTTGAGCCCTTGGCCCCAGGAACATGAATCAGTCATTGAGAACATTCTCGCTGGTCAGCCTCTTCCTTATGATACTTCCTTCCTGGTCTCAGCTTCCTCATATTGAAAAGGAAACAAGGAGGATAGTACCAGATGGAGGTGTGCAATATCCTGTCTCTACTTCCTCCCTTGTCTTCTTCCACGGATCCCCTAGGGGTGCCCTGCTTCCAGTGCCTTCTGCTCCATCCACCCACAGGATGGAGAGATGGGAAACAGCCATCTAGGACCAGCGACACTGCCACCCGAGACATGTTTCTCTTGCAAGTCTCCTCCTTAGAGACACCAGCTCTGCTCTGCCCGCAAACAAATGTCCCACTCTCTGTACCCCTGACCCTTCTGTCATAAGCAATAATTGATCTGCTTGTCAGCTCATGCTTAGGGTAACTGAAGGGAAAAGCCTGAGACAGACAACATGGGGCTGGAGGAGGGCTCAGGGATGGTCTTACAAACTGCTTGAATAATCTGGTGAGACAACACAGCCAGCTCTGCTGATTACCATCATCCTGTGGATGGCTGGGGACTATTTCCCAGCATTCCCTTCTGTAACAGGTTATATTTGACCATTTAAGACATAAGTCACAGCCACCAATACTTCAGAACAAAACCTTGTTTGGGAAGAGAGTCTACAATATTGTCACAAGAGAACAGTGCGGGTCCCTCATATAGCTGATGTCCTTGTGTGCGGGGTTTTTGGGGAATTTCTACACAGACATATATGCACAAAGATGCAGACAGGGGTCAAGGATAGCCAAAGATTGTGGACAGACAGCAGAAGCTAAGTGCTCTGGAGGACGATTGGCCTCTGGAAGTGTGAGGTAAAGTCTTAGTCTGCATTCTGCTGCTGTAACAAAATGTTCGAGACAGGGTAATTCATAAAGAACAGAAATTTATTTCTCACAGCTCTGGAGAGAGGGGCAGATGCTCAGTACAAAAGTTCTGCAGGTTGGTTTGTAGTCTGCTGAGTGCTGCTCTCCGCTGCTGCCAAGGTGGCACCTTAAAACTGTATCCAATGGAGGGGATGGCCATTGTGGGTCAAGGACAAAGTGTGAGAGGGATTAATGTTATTCTTCAGGTTCTTTAATAAGGGCAATTAGTCCTACTCTGCCCTCGTGATGAGATAACCTCCTGGGGACTTCAACTTTTCATGTGACTTTTGGAGGACTGCAACATTGAAGCCCCGCCCCCACCCCATATGTGCAAACCACCAAGTCTGGAGTGCTTTGTTGGACAGCTCTGGCATAAGTATTGTCAGTCTGAGAAGCCCCTGCAATGATTGGGAGGTAGCTTTCTTCTCACCAACCTTCCATGATGTTCTGCTTCAGTGCTTCTGAGACTTGCAACCTTCTGTTTGCCTCACCAGGCTGCTTGGCTTTACCGGATGCCCTCAGCTCCAGGCCTCTGCAGTTGGTCCATCCTTTAGTCTACTGTTCCCTACTCTGTCCACGCCTACTTCTCTCAGTATCCTCCAGTACCATTGCTTTGTCTTCTCAACCCAGACAAACCCACTTGTCCTCGCTGGACTAGACACCTTCCCAGCATTGCCCCCACCCACTCTGAGTCTGAAAGGCAGGTCACTGTCAGCAGGAATGGCTGGCAGTTCTGTGAAGTGGCTCACTCACAGTGACAGTCACAATGACAGGCATGCGGGTGGATAGATTTTGCTCTCTCAGCCATTACGGTGACCCTTGTTTATACCCACCCAAGAGAGTCCTCTGAGTAGGGCGACCTTGTCACTCACCCAGCAGGAGCGGAGACTGCATCCTGACATGGTCTGATCTGCTGTTTACAAAGCCAGAGGAGCACAGCTTTTCTGGGATATATGTGGCAGGCTGGCTTCTTCAGGGATCCGACGAAAATGATTCTTGAGCTTGTGAGCAAAACATATGGCTGCTGTTCATCAGGAACCAAGAGTACTCTGATGCTCTGCCCATTATTTGTTCTGGAAGAATGTTCCTGATGAAGCCATTGGGCAAGTTTCCTGGTTGAAGAAGGTTGAGTGTTTCCATTTCCCAATCAGATTCTAAGTCTAGTCCAGGATTGAAACATTCCATCCTGCAGGAAGCTCATAAGGAGGAAGGTAAACAACTCAAAAAGAGTTTCAGGAAGTTCCTGAAACTGACCAGATTACTAGGCCCCTCCCTCCCAGAGTAAGCAATAAAAGCTGAGAGTACCTCTCAGATAAAAGGAAGCTCAGCAGCAAACAAGACTTTGAGAACAGCCCAACCTCCTAGGAGAAGTAGAATCCAGATGAGCTGCCTAGAAGGGGTTTAGATCCAACTGAGGCACCTGTAAATAGTATTCTCCAACCTGTTGAGCTGCCTGCAGGCTGTGCAGAATGCTCCAGGTTCTCAGCTTTGTAAGCTGTCACCTATGCTGTGGTGAACTTTGCTGATGCAGTTGTCTTTAAATCATTTCTGCTTCTGTAAGTGACCTCTCACCTATATTCCTATAAGTAACTCGAATAAAACTAAAACTCAAAAGATAAAACTCCAATAAAAGTTGGACTTTGGTGATATCTGTACTTCGGTCTATGGTGAGTCCCCTATCTGGGGTGAGTAGATGTGTATGCTGTGTCTCCCCAGGAAAAGTTTGTCACAAAAAGACACGAAAGAGCAAAAATCCAGATACACAAAGAATATAGACATCTTCAGACTAAACTGAGGACACACCTGTGTCCATCCGAAGACCAAGGTCTGAGCATACCGGTGTCATCACATCTTACCACACCAAGAGAAACCTAGCATCATCCCTGCTTTCTAAAGGGGGAAAAGGAGCCCCATGTGGATTAGGTGGTGAGATTGAGGACGGCCTCTGCATCCAATATCAGAGCAGGGCTTCAAGCCCTAGTGAGTGTTAACAGAATGGAGGAATAGGTTGCCCACCCTCCAATGCTTTTGATGCCATGGGTCTCCCTTGAAGGCTTAAGGATGCATGGGTCTGTTATAGCCATGCCACAGCCATATCTGGGGGAGCACTCAAGCAGTTACTCCTCCTCACAGGGAAATCATTTCCCCATTGCTTGCCCTTTCCTCAACCCACCTTCTGGAGTTTTCTCATCATGGTTCCAAAATGCAAATCCCAAATCCCAGTTGCTCTATGTGTCAGCTCTGTGACATCGGATAAGATTCATCCTAGCCTTGGCTGGTTTTCTCATCTGTAAAATGGAAAAACACTGGACATTACCTAGAGTTGTTATTAGTGTAAAAACCAAGTTGGTACAACCAACACCTAGCACAGAATCACTCGGTAAATTCGTGGGGCCATTGTGGCCATGCTGGTGGCTGCTGATGCTGCCAAGCCACCTCAAGCATCTATGTCTCATCTGCACAACAAGATTCCCAACTCCTAAAGGTGAGAGAGCTTATTAGCCAGGGCAGGGGATACAGTAGATACCCAGTAAAGACTCATTGCATGCCCATGTAAATTATTAATTTCATAAGCAACCAAGTTCCGTAATTAGTACAGAAAGAAATGGAGGATAGTGATCATGGCATTAATACTGTAAGTAACAATGTTAATGATCACTTGTGGACTGTTTAACATGTATCAGGATTCAGGCTAAGCACCAATACTGTAAGTAACAATGTTACTGATCACTTCTGGGCTGTTTAACATGCATCAAGATTCAGGCTAAGCACCAATACTGTAAGTAACAATGTTACTGATCACTTGTGGACTGCTTAACATGTATCAGGATTCAGGCTGAGCACTTTACAGAAATTATCTCATTTAACTCTCACAATAGCTAATCAGGAAGCAGTAGCCCTTGTAACGACAAACCTGAGATCCAGCAGCTTGTCTCTGGTCCTAAGATACAGTACCAAAGAGTGAAGTTGTTAGACAGGAAGCATCTCTAGAGGAGAGAGCCGGTCTTGTTCCTGACTGTGTTCTTGGCATCAGGAAAAGGACTTCACATAAAGTGGGCCCTGAAGGAAATGTTTCTCAGATTTGTTTCTGGGACGACTGGATGGGATGGACAGATGGATGAATGGTTGGGTGGGTAGAAGAATGGATGGGCATTGGGTGAGATGGGCAGTGTGGTGATGATAGACAAGCAGATGGATGATTGGATGGAATGGGTAGCTAGACAGATGGTGGTTACATGGTTGGTGCATAGAGGGATGTTTGAGTGGATGTGTCTTTGGGGGATTGTGTGAATAAATGAAGAATGACTGTTTGGTTGGAAATGTGAGTGGGTTGGTATCTTAGTTAGGGTTTTACTGCTGTGAACAGATACCATGACCAAGGCAACTCTTGCAAGGACAACATTTAATTGTGGCTGGCTTACAGGTTCAGAGGTTCAGTCTGTTATCATCAAGGTGGGAACATGGCAGCATCCAGACAGGCATGGTCCAGGAGGAGTTGAGAGTTCTACATCTTCATCTGAAGACTGCTAGAAGAATACTGGCTTCCAGGCAGCCAGGATGAGGGTCTTAAAGCCCACACCCACAGTGACACACCTACTCCAACAAGGCCACACCCACTCCAACAGGGCTACACCCTCTAATAGTGCCACTCCTTGGGCTGAGCATATACAAACCATCACAGTTGATATTCATGTGCATACACAAGGAAAGATATGCATGTGCATACCCAATGGGAAGATGGGTAGAATATGAAGGAAGACCTGTTCCGTGTTACCCTTCAGAGTAACCCGTGAGGAACCCTCACAGGGAGGAATGCTGGAAGCAGATGTGCACCAGACAAAAGATTTGAGGAAGTAATTGTTGGCAGCTCTGTTCCTGGAAGAGAGGCAGAGGCAGGGAAGGTGCCCTGAGTTACAGGAAGAGGCGGCCCCTTGTTCACATCTCTCTTCTGGAAGGGCTCAGGGCTGCACAGAGAAGACACTAATTGGATCTCGTTAAAGTGAAATTGATGTCTTAGCACTGGGAGAGCTGGTTTGTTGACACGTGCTGGGCCAGCAGGAGTTATAAAGGGGCTGCCAGGCACATCCCGCCTGGCTCAGCACCAGAATCCCCAGTCTGATGCAACATTGTGATCCTAGGGCCTGGTTCCCTGCCTCCAGAAACGCAGACTCCAAGCTCAGAGCCCCAGAGCCTTGGAGCCTTGGCTACCACACTTAGGAAAAAACCATTCCGTGACCCATGGGAGCTCTACAGCATTCCTGTTGATGTATCAGGGTAAGGATAGGGGCAGAGATAGCCATGGCTTGCCAGTTCAAATCCCATTATATCCCCTCGGGGCAGGGCTAGCATTCTCCTCTGCAGGATTGAAGGGCTGCAGACTCTCCCAGGACCTGGGTTCCTCGGCAAAGCACCGGAAAAGGGAAAAGGGTAAAGCTGAGTCTGAAAGAGAAAACTAAATCCTGCTGCCAGCTTCATATCTGGCCCTGAGATTGGCCCATCCCCTCCCCCAGCTCCTGACTGACATACGGTTATGTCACAACCCACTGCTCTACAGAAGCTCTTACCTCCCTCTCCCCACCATCCGCACCCCAGCCCCATCCTCCCTGTGAGATGGGCAACGAGGTTTGATGGAGATCTTGGGATGCGATAGGCTGAACTCCTTTAAATGTAACTTCACGGGGTTGGGGATTTAGCTTAGTGGTAGAGCGCTTGCCTAGGAAGCGCAAGGCCCTGGGTTCGGTCCCCAGCTCCGGAAAAAAAAAGAACCCCAAAAAAAAAATGTAACTTCACAGTGGAGGCAACTTGCTCAGCTTCTAGTAATCAGACTGGAATTCAAGTCATTCCTTCATGCTTCCCGGTCCAGGACGCACATGTCCAAGCGTCGTGATCCCTTTTGATCTTCAGGATGACGCTGGGAGCTTTGGATGGGTAGGAATGACTCCCTGTGCTCCACTTCCAGACAGGCTGGAGAGATTATATATGGTGTGCAGGGCATAGATTAGAATCTATGTGTTCACTCAGGCCCACCCACATGTGTTATTCCTGAGGGTGGGGGAGACATGGGCATAGCCCAGAGGAGATGGTTCTGGATTCTGTGGCCAGATGACACGTGCTTGTGTTGCTTCCTCCGCTGCCGGGAACATGTTCCGTCTTCTTAACAGACTGTGCCCGACCCAAATGACCTTTTAGGCACAAATCCTAGGCTACTAGTAGGCAGTCTCCGTGTGATCCCCGGGCAGTTACAACTCACGAATTGCCATTCCGTGCTTGCTGCTCACCTTTCTGTTTGTATCTAAAGGTTCTTGGGGGACAGATCTCTTTCATCTTCAACGCTCCAACCCCTAGCACTGGGCTTGCCCCATAAACGTACGAGCGCTTTACCGCGTGTGGACTCAGTCCGCCAGTCCGATTATGACGCCCATGTGTTTACTATTCACACAGCCGATTTGCATTTTTCTTAATTACCTACCTACTTACTTATTGGCGCTCAAGAAGCACGTGGCTGCATTTGGGCTGCAATCAGTTCAGATGCTACAGATCAAGGCGAACTCCTATATCCTGTTCCTACCTGGCACCCTACGGTCTCGTGTCTTTCCCCTTCTTCTGCTGGAGGGGACGCTGTTGCCAGTTTGCGTGTCCATTTACAGAGGAAGTGGAAGGCTTGGCATCTCAAATGCTCTTCCCTATAAGCGAGCCCCTTGTTGCAGCCCCTTGTTGCTTCCCCTTGTTGATTCTGTCATCAGGCACCTCAAGCTCCCTCCTCTCTAAGATGTCCTCAGGCCTTTACAAGCTGCTGTTCTTTCCTGAGACTCATTGACCCAGAGGAGGGTCCTATGCTTCTCCTGCAAGTGATATGGCAAAGCATTCTTGAAGACATTCGGTTTTTATGACTTTTGCTGTTTCTCCCCCACTTCGCCACCCCCAAAGCCCACGCACCCAGCAGCCACCTGAGCTCTGGCCACACCGGAATCTGATCTGAGAGTACTTGAATCTTCAAGTTCCTAAGAACAAAGACACTAAATCCAACCCCCGTCTGTGCCTTGTTGATGACTCCCCGAGGTCCCCAGGAAGTGTGTGTCCACTCACTGACTAAGCAGCTCGACAGTGTCTGATGTTGGCACAGCGGCTTTGTGGAAAACAAAGCAGGGAGGCATTCAGACCAAACTCCTGGTGAGGCACCTTAGGACTTAGAGCCCTGATTTCAGAAGTGTTCTCCACAGATCTATACCTCATAGTTGCTGAGGAGACAACATATCCCGTTAAGGCAAGCTAGCATAAGGAATGGTTCAGCAGCCTGGGACTCCACTTGGTTTGGATTATGAATAAAATATGATCTAGTGACATCCTTGGCAGCCTGAGTCCTTTACCTGAATGTGGTGTGTACACGTATCCCTCTCCAAACAGCATACCTAGTAACCTTAGACCTCTGCCTTAACTGTCTACATGTATGTGCCTCTCTGAGCAGCAGGATACATTTCTCCTCCTCTTGATGATCATCAAGCTTGGACCGTTTCCATTCAAACATATTCCCAAGACATCCTGGCCCAAGAATAGAAGGCTGATCTTGAACTGGTTTTGGGCACACACAGTGAGACAACATTGTCCTCAAGTGAACTTCTAGGGAATATCTCCTATTTGTCATTTTATGTGTATGCATAATGGGGCATACATATGACTAAAATTCGAAGCATTGTGAGTAAGGATAAGAACAGTAAAAAGAAGATTTTACAACCTACCTATCATCCAAAACCAGTTTAGTAACCAAACTCCTTTAATTCCCTAAAAGGGACCTCAACAGGAATGGGGCCCTTGAGTGTCTTCCTTTATGTGGCCACTGCTCTCTCCCTTGGAGTATAGTCAGATATTTTCTATTACTTTGCTTCAACTAAAGCCTCCTTGCTACTTGCGAAAATCGATGTATGCTCTTATTTCAATACTTTGAATAAGAGGCCAAGAACAAGGGGCTGGGGAGACAGCTTGGCAGCTGAGAACACTTGTTGCTCTGGCAGAGGACCCAAGTTTGGTTTCCAGAATGCACACTTGGTGGCTGACGAATGTCTATAATTTCAGCTCTGGGGGATCTGATACCCTCTTCTGAACTCTGTGAGCACCTGTATGTGTGTGTGTGCGCGCACACGTGCACACACATACACACACACACACACACACACACTGAAAAATAAAGTAAATGTTTAAAAGAGACATCACTAAAAGACTTAAAACAATCAATAGCAAAACAACACAAAAACATGAGGCCAGGAACCCGGAAACACTTGACCCTGACCATTAGCAATGACCTGTCCAGAATAGAGAAAGCTCTGTTCAGAAGCCACAACACCAGAGGCTACTGGATCTCACCTCTGGCCAGCCTCCTGCATGCTTAGCCTATTGTCAGGTCCTGCCTGCTCTATGCACTGTCTGCATTCGCCCTCTCTGATAACAGCCGAGAAGTGGTCTTTTGGTGTGTTTTGAAATATGAACTTAATAGGCCCTTATGTAAGACAGGACTGGAAATCCTCCTGCCACCAAAGTTGCTGACGGTCTGCTCCCGTATCCAAAAGGACTCAGTGCCTCCTCCCTCCCTCCAGCCTCCTGGCACTGTGGAGCCGAGGGTGGAGGGAAAGAAGATAGGTCAGCAAAGCCTTTGCCAGGGCTAAGAAGCACAGGCACTTGCTACGGTGATGATGCAATGTGGGCTTTGGGAGGGATTCACGAGGTGTTTCCAGAAACCAGAGATCCTGATGTCCACCAAAGAGCTTCCGTGGCCTCAATCCCAGCATCGATGACTTTAGCTGGGGTGGTAGTCCTGCTCTGAGTATGTCATGGCTCCACGAGATGGTCCTGGCATTGATTGAGTTCAGCTTACTTGCTGTGGGATGATGGGTAGTCCCCTTGCTTCTCCCTGGGTCTTGGTTTGTGCACTTGTGACATGGGAGCAAGGCTGCCTCTACTTGGTCCTTGCAGCACAAATGCCAGGCTTCACCAGCAGACTCCTTGCAGAGGGCAAAAACAAATGACCATCCTATGCCCAATGTCAAGGCAAGGGAAGAGATGGGACTGGGTCTGGTCCCCGGCAGTGTATGGTGACGTCAGCGGAACTCAGCACATCCTCCACTCTGTAGCAGGCTGGCCCTGCCCCTCCGACTGCACCTCCCATGGGGACCTGGAAGAGCACCAGTAGCTACAGTACGGCTGTCTCTGGCTAACTGACATTTCCCTGCATAGAATCCAGACTTCGGATGCTCAAGAACCCCACCCATCCACAGCCCCCACCCGCATTGCCCTGGGGAGCAGGGAGACAGTGACAAAGAGAGGGTCAGGGAAACTGGAGGCAGATGGAGGGGACAGAATCAGGGAGAAATGCAGGAAGGCCTTGGGGAGGCAGAGACAGGAGTGGATCAGTGGGCAAAGCTGACTTTCCAGCATGGCAGTCGTCTGTGGGCCATACTACAAGAAGTGAGGCAGAGCCTGGGAACAAGGAAAGATACTTGGGCGGTCAACAGAGGAAGGGAGAGATTAGAGTCAAACGGGAACTTCCTGATCTCTCCACAGAGGCAGGCCAGCAAGAGTGAGGGGGGCGCTGGAGTGGCTGCCACAGAAGGGAAGCAGGGAGAAGGAGGAGCCGGAGGCCTAGAGGCTTAAGGTGAGGGACCAAGGACAGGAACGTGGGGAGACAAAGAGACGGAAGGGAGGTAATGAAAGAAGAGAGAAGGAGACAGAGACAGAGACACGAGAAAGAAATAAGAGACAGGAGGGAAGAGAGACTGAGAAAATGGGAGAGAGAAGAGCAGGCTATGAGGACAGAAATCAGAGGTGAGAGAAATGATAGAAAGAATGGAGGGGGAGCCAGGAGACAGAGAGATGGAGGGAGGGAAGGAGAGAGGGAGATGAAGAGAGAGAGATGGAGAGAGATGGGGAGAGAGAGAGAGAGAGAGAGAGAGAGAGAGAGAGGGAGGGAGGGAGGGAAGGAGAGAGGGAGAGAGGGAGATGGAGAGAGAGAGATGGGAAGAGAGAGAGAGAGAGAGAGAGAGAGAGAGAGAGAGAGAGAGAGAGAGAGAGAGAGAGAGAGAACGAAGAGGAAAGAGCAGAGCAAAGACCAGTCCAAAGCGAAGGCAGGGGCAGACAGTGAGAGGTGAACAACCTAGGAGGTGGGTGAGACACCCCCCCCAAAGAAAGCTCTGGAGCAGGGCACCCTGAGTCAGCACCCACGATGCTGGCCCAGGCCTGTGGTGGAATGCCGGTCCAGCACTTGGCCCAGACACACCTCCTCTCTCAGCAGACACAGGCGCCTGCCAAAGCCAGAGGACAAAGTCCCTGGGGAGACACGCTCAATCTGCAGTACAAACAAATTAAGCAACTCTCAGAGGAAGGCTGGAAATCTGTCACCAAGTAGCGGACCCAAGCCACTTCCACCCCACTGAACAGCCAAGAGTCTGAGCGTCCATCAGCTTCTGGAGCACCCTAGACTTGCATCAGGGGTCATCCACCACGGCCGCTGCTCACCTTCGGGGGGAGGGGGCAAAGCCAGCATTAAGCTCTCAGAGCCACTGAGCTGTTTTTAAATGGTTTGCCATTAATTCTACAGCTTAGCGAGAGCTTCTAGATGAAAGGTCGGTGGGGGGACCCTGAGGCTGTATTTCACCAGCCTTAATGCTGACTCAAGCCCACAGTCTGACACCTCCTTCAAATCCCTTGGACCAGAGCCTTGATGATGTACACAGTCCTAGGGGACTTCTACAGAAACACTCAAGTCTTCTCTGTGACAGAATCATTTGGCTGTCTGCATTTCTGCTCCCGGAGAAAAATAATACTAGGAGATTCATGGTGGTCAAACATCTGTTCTATCTCCTTAGTTCCAGACTGACTGACTCACCTGAGTGTCATGATTCATGGGGACCTTCCTGAACAGCAGCTCAGATAACCTCCTGTGACTCCTGTTTGCCAGCCCACCTACTCCACCCGGTCAGCCTTCATCCCTGGGGAGATATTCATGCAGAATTCTTTATTGCCCCAGCTGTGCTCTCAGACATATTTACTAGGCCGGAGTTTCCCTGTTCCCAGTAAATGCTGGACCTTTCCCCCGCGTGGACAGCTTGACTTTGTAACTGACAGCTGGGTTGTCCCTGCCCTGCACCTTTCCCCATGGTCGGTTTACACTCCATTTTACCCAACAGCCCCTTGACTTGACCAACTGTAGCCCTGTTCACATGGCCTTCAATACAATGGGGCTCCTCTGGGAGGTTGCTTGCCTTCTGCTGCCCCTCTCCACCTTGGGAAAATGGGACTCAAGGACCAAGATGGTCCCCAAATCCCCAGCTGCCTACCTAGCATGCCTCCCCCGAAATCAGCATCCTCTCTATAGGGCTTTGCTTAACTTGGGGAAATCAACATCAAGCTCATGATCTCGTTCCTTCTCCAACTCTGTCCCCGGTCCCCAAATCTGTATCAGTGGTGTCCTGCCTCCAGTTCGGAGAGCAGAGCATCTTTCTGGTCCCCTTGTCCCTCATTCCCTATGGCCCCAGGTCATCAGTTCTGGTTCTTTTTGCTGCAGATGTGGTGCTCCTGTCCGCCATCTTTTTACTACCTCACACAGGGCTCTCTTACCTTCTGCTTGAAATGCTTCCAAACCTCCTTCCTGCTGGCTGTCTCCCCATTTCCACTCATACTTGCCTTTGACAGCAGAACACCATGAGTTCTATGCTGTGAATTGACCCATGGTACCCTTCATGGCCGAACCAGACTCCTCATCTCTATAGTCTGCCCGATAAGGCCCCTTTCACCTCTGGACCTCTTCAGGAGCCATTCCCTCTGCCCGCAACTGTGCCTCGGACTCGCTGGGTTTCTGTTTCCGTGTTAGCATTTACAGCATTCTGCCCAAATGCATGTGTGGGCTTCTCTTTCAACAATCTGGGAACCGAGTTGTTAGTTCAGAGCCCAACTCAGAATCACCCTCAAATATTTGTGGAATGAGTACAAGAGTGGATGGGTGGATGATAGGTGGATGGATAGAGGTGTGTGTGTGTGTGTGTGTGTGTGTGTGTGTGTGTGTGTGTGTGAGAACTGGGGTGGGTGTATGCATAGACATATATACTGAAATGTGGGTGAACTTAACCTCTGGGAGATGTAAGGATCCGCTGGACTGCAAATTACAACTATATCCACTCCTTCCAGCTATTCAATAACAAAACCGGGATTCTGAATGCCACGAGTATTTTCATATCATATACTTGTAATTGATGTTTTTAATCATCATGAATGCTCATATTACTTTGCTTTCACGACTATTGATTCCTATAATTACACAGATTGCTGCTGATCATGACCAGTGAACTACAAAGTGGGGCATCCAACACCGTGTCCCACTCCATCAGAGTTACATCATTGCTCCATCCCTGTGTTTATTTTGGATACTGACACTGCTCTGTCAAGAGGCCCATAGCTTTCAGTGCATGGTGCTGGGGGTTGGGGCAGCCCAGCCATGGTTCAGAACACCTTTAAGTGGAAGTGAAGGACAGGGGCCAGAGCCTAGGGGAGCAGCTGCACGCAGGGAAACTGATCCAGGTACATTTGGAGGAGCATGAGAAATGGGCCGTGCGGGAGACAGTGCGGGAGACAGTGTGCTACAAAGGACTTAGCTTCTGCCTAGTGAAGAGACGAGGTCCATGCCCAGCACAGCGTCTGGCTTGGACTTCCCTGCTGGTGATACATGGTTTCTGTCCACCCCACCTTCTAACCTGAAGTGCTACAGAAGCCCAGGACCCACAGGGGCAGGGATTGGAGAAAGGAATGGATTTGTATGGCAGTCAGTGAGTTAGCCCGAACTCCTGGGTGGTGATGCATCTGCTTAGCGTCCATGAAGTTCCTCTGAGCTCCGCCCTGTTTTATCTGCATCAGGGTCAACTTCTCTTTCTGCCCACTCCTGCTTCAAGGCAGTAGAGACAAGACTGATGATGGCTGCCTGAACTGAGTCCTGGCATTTATGAAAGGTATCACAACCCATCTGTGACCCAGGAAAGACATAAGCCAATGGGCTAAGATACATGTTGAAGCTCTGTGTCACCCAGGACAGGACATAGAGGAACTGGAAGGTCAGAGTGTTGCACTGGATCAGGCTCATCAGCGAGATTTTGTGGTGCTGGCAACTGTTTCCAGTGTCCTTTGTTCCATCTCTTTGGTTAGTAACAAAATTATCTCTCTCCCTGGAGTGTTTGTTGAGACACATGGGGCCTGAGTGTGATCTTGTTATCTGAATGAGTCAGCTCAAGCTGATAGAACAAAGAATCCCAGACTGGGCAGATTCAACAAGAGATTTATCCTTTCGTTGTTGGAGCCTAACAGTTAAACAGGGACATAGACAAGGGTGTTTCTCAGAAGCCCCTTACAGCTCAGAGATGGCATTTTCTTCCTGGGTATTTGTGTGCTCCTCCCTCCCCGCATGTCTGGGTTCTAGTGTCACCTTATAAGGACACTATCCTTGCATCAGAAGCCATCCTAATGTTCTCCTTTCCCCCTAATTACCTCTGTAAGTGCCAAGTCTCCAAATACAGCCACATTCTGGGGCACTAGGCATTAGGCAATATATGAATTTGGAGGAACATAATTTAATCCCTAATGAGCCTGTGTTTCTCAGCTTCCCTTGCAGCTAGGCGTGACCGTGTAACTAAGTTCATTCCTATAAACCATGATGCGTGCATCCTCCAGGCGATCTCCCTAAACATCACAGCACCGCACTTCTCTGACCTCTCCTCTTCGTGGCTGGCCCTGCTGCCTTGGCTAAGTAGGAGATACACACTGGAATGGCAGAGTTGAGAGCTAACCTAAGTCTATGGATAACTTTTCGATTAGAACCTTCTGCTCCTCCTTTATTGTCCTGGTCACAGTAACAAATCTCCATGGCGTGAGCCTATGGAGCACTAACCCTAGGGACAAGGTGAAGGGCTTCACACTGTGAGACACTGTAAGATATTGGCTCAGTCTCTCTTCCTCTCCTTCTAAGAGATTAAGGCCAACCACAGGAGCCTCATTGTGATTGCTAATCTTCTCACTGTTGTGGGATTTAAAGCCACCATAGAAACAAATCTCTGGGCATGTCCTTGAGGGCTTATCAGGCTTAGAATAATTGAGGTGGGAAGACCTACCCTAAATGAGGGTAGCATCATTTCATGGGCTGGGGGCTTACACTGAATATAAAAGAGAAAGAGAACCCAGTGTCTTAATCGGGGTCCTATTCCTGCACAAACATCATGACCAAGAACCAAGTTGGGGAGGAAAGGGTTTATTCAGCTTACACTTCCATGTTGCTGTTCATCACCAAAGGAAGTCAGGACTGGAACTCAAGCAGGTCAGGAAGCAGGAGCTGATGCAGAGGCCATGGAGGGATGTTACTTACTGGCTTGCTTCCCCTGGCTTGCTCAGCTTGCTCTCTTATAGAATCCAAGACCAGCAGCCCAGGGATGGCACCATCCACAATGGGCTGGGTCCTCCCCCCTTGATCACTAATTGAGAAAATGCCTTAGAGCTGGATCTCATGGAGGCATTTCCTCAAGGGAGGCTCCATTCTCTGTGGTAACTCCAGCTTGTGTCAAGTTGACACACAAATCAGGCAGTATAACCAGTATCAGCTTTCTTCTCTCTTTGCTTCCTGACTGTGGATGCCATGTGCCTAACCAGGTTCCCACAGCCATTCCTGCCTGGTCAAGATGGACTGTGTCTCCTGGAGCTATTCCTACCCCTTTCCTTTAAGTTTCTTTGGTCAGAGATTTGTTGCAGCATCTGAAAGGCCCCACTAACAGCCTTCACTGCCATCAGCTGTATCTTTAAGGATCAAGTTTCCAACTCAAGGACTGGGGGCCATGTTCACCTATGGTCCTCCCTACTAGGAGCTCTTCTTGGACCCCCCAGATATTTCAAGGCCAGCGTTTGACATCTCAGTGGGCATCTGCCACAGGTGCCGGGCTTGTGAGCGCGAGGCCTGCACTGGTCTCTGGGGCAGCAGCTTAGAGACCTTGGAGGACCTTAGAAACAAGGATTCTGCCTTGCACTGCTGTGGGCAGGAGGCAGACCCTCGATGGAAGTTGTAGGAAATCATTTCTCTGCTTTGCTCCCCTTCAACCTCTACTCTGACCAACTTTCCTCCAGCTGGCTAGAAGCCAGAAGGGTAATCTTATTTAAAAAAAAAATAATCGTTTTCAGACTTCTAGCATTATAGAACAGATGGGAGTGGTTGTCACAGGGGCGGAAAAGCAGTGACTCACTGTTCTGAAGGTGTTTGGTACACATCACCCTGTACAGAAAGCTGCAGCCAATTGATGCTGCTCCCTGCAGGACCCTGGGTGCAGGGTCACTCCCAGTCCCCAAATCTCAACGAGCCTATGGACTTGGACTAAGCATGGGGACCCCAATGGAGGAGTTAGAGAAAGGACTGAAGGAGCTGAAGGGGTTTGCAACCCCACAGGAAAAACAGCAATATCAACTAACCAGACGCCCCAGAGCTCCCAGGGACTAAACCACTACCCAAAGAGTACACATGGAGGGACCCATGGCTCCAGATGCATATGTAGCAGAGGATGGCCTTGCCAGGCATCGACGGGAGGAGAGGCCCTTGGTCCTGTCAAGGCTTGATGTAGGGGAACGCCTAGGTGGGGAGGTGGGAGGGATGGGTGGTAGGGTGGGGGAGCACCCTAATAGAAGAAGGGGGAGATAGCGGGTTTCTGGAGGGGAAACCAGGAAAGGGGATAACATTTGAAATGTAAATTTAAAAAATCCAATAAAAGAAAATGAAAACAAACAAAAACAAACAAACAGCCTATAGACAACCTCATTTTCAGTTGCCAAGAAAAGATACCTTCCTTCTTCCACTCCTTGTTGACCTTCGGCCACAGTCAATGGGTGCATGGCTTTTGGCCTCTAAGCTACCGCCTGTTTTGTGAGTTGTTCAAACGCAATGCCAAAATAATTAAAATGTCAGGGTTTATGTCTTTTGTGCCCATTTTATTGCAACATTCACCTTTTTCATACCCATTTGCAGCACTGCCTTCTACATTAAGGGTATTAATTCTTGCGTGTAATACAGGCTGCAGGGAACGTTTTCTCACTGCGCCTCGACATTGGGTTTTATTTATGGTGTTTTTGCTGTCAGGCTGTTCAATTTATAAGTGGTCAAATCTATTAATCTTTTCTTTTATGCATTTGCTCTTGGTTTCATACTTAGAAAGCCTCTTTCCCAGGCCAAAATTATATAAACATTTATATTTTATTCATTCTTTGTGATTTCTGTATTCCCCAAAGTGATTTTTTTTTACACTAAAGTAAGGAAATTATTTGGGGATACAGTATAGCGTTGGAAATGATGGCATAGTTTGATTTCCTTTATAATTTGTGGGGCTGTCTTTCACCTTTATTAAATTCAGATGATTTGAGTATGTTGACAAGATGCGTCAGACAGACAGACAGACAGACAGAGATCTAGACTGTCTCTTTTATTCCATTAGCCTGTCTGATACTTAGATTTCATGTCTTCTTAAAAATGAAAATTTCCCAGGACCATCTCAACTTAGATTAGGGTGTGGTACACCAAAATTAATTGACAATTATGTATGAGACGGGCCTAGTGGCACAGGCCTGTCCCCTCCATTTACTCTGGCAGTGGGGCAGGAAGATTTTAAGTTCAATTTTGTCTACACGTGAGTTCAACAGGACTCTGGGAAACCCTGTGAGGCACTGTCTCAAAATAAAAAGTAAAGACAGGGCTAAGGCCATAGCTCAGTGGTGGAACACTGGCCTGGCATGCCCAGGGCCTTGGGTTTCATCCTGAGCCCTGCAGACAGAATGATTGAAAGAAAGGGAGTCTATACTGAGAGGCTGCACAGACTTCTCTATACCGGAACATGTTTGGGTTTGCATTTTTTTTTAAAGTCATTTGATTGTGGTCAGTAATTTACAGGCAGCCAGGTCTCCTTGCTTTGAGTGTCCAGCGTGAATGGATTTGACAGGTTCACACAGCAGGAAGTCACCAGGTCAATTAAGACAGAGAGCTGTCTCATGTCTCAAGATAGCTCCATCTTCTTTACTACTTTTATTTTAAACCTCAATTTTTAAAACATTGGTAAAATTTATCATCTTTACCATGTTTTTTTTTTTCCTTTTTGGAAACAGAATTTCACGTAGATCAGGCTAGCCTGAAACTTGATATGTAGCTGAGGCTGGCCTTGGACTCTTAGTCTTCCTGCCTTCACCTCCCAAATGCTAGATCATAGGCCTAAGCCACCACACCCCATTTCTAGGCTGTAGACTGAAACCAGGGCTCTGTGTGCACCAGGCAACTTCATCAACTGAGCCACATTCCTAGTTCCTCTTCTCCATCTTGAAATTTATGGTACAACAGTGTTAGGTCCATCTGCAGCGCTGTGCAGCCGATCAGCAGGACTTTTTGTCTTGCACATCGGGAGCTTCTAACTCTTGAAAGTTCCCTACTCCCTTCGTCCAGCCACCAAAAAATGCCATTTGGCATTCAGCTTTGACAAATTCAGTTCCTCGGTACTTGGTGTAAATGTGGTTGGTTGCAGTGTGGGGTTGGCCTTTGTGGGTTGAAAATGTTGGAGAAAAAAACCCAACTGTATCTGTACTGAGCTTTGCAGCCGTTCCCTCTCCATTCTCCGAGTCTCACAGTGGGGGTTCTGATGTATCGTGTGCATAGTGCCAGGTAGCCTGAGACACAGATAGTTCAAAATATGTAACAAGATGTGTGGAAGTAAGACACGCATGCTCTGCCTTCCTCCAAGGAAGCAAACAGGGAGTCTGATTCCCTGGGGTCCTGGAACCTTAGGTGTCAGAGATCACTATGTCTCTCTGTGTGTGCATGTTCTTGTGTGTGCATATATGTACTTATGTGTATGTGCATGTGGAGGCCAGAGATCAGCCTCAGGGGTTACTCCTCAGAAGTCAACCACCTTGATTTTTTGAGACAGGCTCCCTCACTGGCTTGAGGCTCACCAATTAGGCTAGAATGGCTGCCAGTGAGCCCCTACTACCCTAAGTTTCCACTTTCCTGGGGCTGGGATTGCAACTGTGTGCACGAGGCCTGCCTCTTTGCATGGATGCTGGGCTCAAACTCAGGTCCTCAGGCTTATGTGGCTGACACAAAAGTGATTCCCTGACCCTTCCTTTTCTCTTAAACACCCCTTCGTACCGGGCAGGCCTCTCAGCATCTCACTCCTGCGTGCGCCAGGCCCTGATCTCTTTCGCACCATTTAGTTTTACTTCTCTAACGGTGGTATGCACAGCCCCTCCCAGGGTGCAGGCTTCCAGGACTGGCATTCACTTCCTGCAATGCATAAGAAGCCCATCCTTATGAATGGAGGTGCTGCGTGGCCATGCTTTCTACTGGTGTTGAGCCACATTTCATTGTATGGATGCATCAGGATGATTTATCCCTCTCCAAGCTGGACAGAAATTTGGGTTGTTCATGTTTTTGCTATTACTGCCCCATAATTCGTTTTTATAGTGAAAGCGTCTAATTCAAGCTGTAGTAGCTCATCTTCTGTGACTGTAATGAAATGCCTGAAGCTAGGGGCTTTATTAAGAGACGAGGTTTATTTAGACCTCAAGTTTAGGGATTCGATGTCCAAACAGCATGGCATCAGCTCTGCTAAGGGCTCCACTGTCTGCTTGGTCTCATGGTAGATGGCCTCACCATAGGCAAGTGCATGGGCATGAGGTTACCTGTCTAGACAGAAAGCCAGAGAGGGAGGGAGACTTGGAGAGACCTGGCAGGTTTTATAGCCACCGGTTCAACAGAGCAAAAGCCCACGATGGATAGCACCTTCAATTCCCCGGTTATTTCCTGTTGGGTTCTGTCTCTGAAAGGCCCCACTACATCTCCACACAGGGGCACATTATACAATATGCAAACTAAGGGGTTGTTATGCAGGTGCCAGAGGCACTCAGAGTTAAAGGAGAAGCAAGTACCCCTAGAATATGGAAGTGAGAGGGGAGGGACTGACCTCCTCACAGATCTGAGTAACCAAGACAGAGGACTTACCAAAATAGCCAGCTCTTATAGGAAATGAAAACCAAGACACCAACCAACTAAACACACACACACACACACACACACACACACACACACACACACACACAGTCCTGCACCTTCCCCACTCCCCCCAAACAACAACAACAAAAATAAAAACCAAATAAACAAACAAAAAACAAAACAAACAAAGCAGGGCTGGGAGATGTCTCTTCTAATAAAATGTTTGCCTCTAAAGCAGAGGGACCTGAGTTCAAATCCGAGTACCCATGTTGTTGGGGAGGGTTTTTTTGTTTTTGTTTTTGTTTTTGTTTTTTAAATAGTAGAAACCTCTTAGAATTTGAGAGAGAGAGAGAGAGAGAGAGAGAGAGAGAGAGAGAGAGATTCCTAAAGCTGACTGGCCAGGCTATGTGCTAAGTTCCAGGCCAGGGGAAGTCCCCACATCTAAAACAAGATGTGCCTGAGGAACAACACCTAAGATTGTCATCTGGTATCCACATGTGTAGCTGGGTGAGGGCATTTTCCTGGCATGTACAAGGCCCTGGCATACATCTCCAGGATTGCAAGAGCAACTCACATACACAAACACACACACATACCACACACACACACACACACACACGCATACACACACCACACAAACACACACATACACACACCACACAAACACACACACACACATACACACAAACACACACACACACACATACAAACACACACACACCACACACATACACACACACAAACACACACAGATACTTACAAACACACACCACACAAACACACACACACACATACACACACACACCACACAAACATACATACACACACCACACAAAAACACACACATATACACAAACACATATATACACACATACACACACCACACAAACACACACACGCACACAAACACACAAATACACACACATACACACACACACACACACACACACACACACACACACACACAGAATGTCTTGTGATTAAAGTATGGGAGTCAGACCCCAGGCTTCTGTCATACCCCAGCACCGAAGTAGAAAGCTAACACTCAGGATCCATATCCCAGACGCACTGCTTGCTGACTGTGACTTTAGACAAGTCACTTGGCCCCTGGGAGTCCCAGTTTCATTGTGTATAAAACAGAGTCAGGAATGTCTCCTTCACTCAGCTGCGGAGGTGGACGAGATTCCATCTGTTAAGAACCTGGCATGGTTTGTGATTCACAACACACCCACGGTGGGTGTTATTCTTAACTGTCCATCTTCGGCAAAACCGAGGTGCAGATTACTGACCACAGGCCCCGCACTGCCTCAGCCTCCTACCCAAGGGACGCTGTGGTCGAGCGTGGCACAGGCTAGCTTCCTCTGCACCCCACCCCCACTCTGGGCATCTCAACTGCACACCCAGACTCCCACCTGAGCATCGGTGAAGAAATCCCCAGGGAACCACAGGAGTCCTCAGCCTCGGTCCCCACAGGCCCCAGCTCTGGCCTACCGATTTGCAGGATCGGAGAGAAGACAAACGCCTGGGAAATTACAGCCCCGTCAGGTGACCATCGTCCACTGCACCCTTCAAAGTGATCAACAGCCCTCTGGCTCTCATCCTGAAGATGGAGGGGAAGGATGACTCCGCCAAACGCCAGCCTGTGCTGATGGAGAGCCAGAAACTGTGATGGATGGAGCGCTTGAACACAGAAAGAAAGCCAAGAATCTCTATCCATCACAAGAGGGGTGCAAGGACCCACGTGGCCCCTTGCCTCCAAGCCCCAAGCCCCGGCCCCAGGACTGTAGTTTCGGGAGAGTGAGGGCCACAGCTGTTTGTCTCCACACCTAGTAAGTAGGTCCTAGGTAAACATGAGATCTACGAATAAATGTATGAATGAATGAGTCCTCGTTCTGTCTTTCCTGCTGTTAGAATTTTGTCCAGTCACAATGGACCGGTCAAATGGCCAGTGGGAGCCTCAGTTTCCTCATCTGTAAGATAGAACTGTGGGAAGCACTGAGTCTGCATCCCAAGCCCTGAGAGGGTCGGAAGATGAACTATCAGTGAAGCTGGAGTAGAGGTGGCAGGAAAAGGGACACCGTAAGTTCAAGTCTGGACAGGCAGCTGACGAAGAGTACAGCTGACCCCCAGGATATCTGGTGGCCTCTTTTATCTGGGTCCCATCTGCCTTGGATCGGCCATACAGAGATAGGGTCTTCTGTGTTTTCTGTGGCACGGGGCATTCCTGAGGGACGCAGGATGATTAGGGCAGTAAAGGTCTGCGGAAGTCACGGGCGGAGGACTTCGGTGCTTTCCTGGGGCAGGCTCGCAGGGCGGAGTTCACAGTGGGAACTTGGCCTTTGTGTGGCATACCAAGGTGAGGACGTCGCACTTCATGAGGAGGACAGTGGGAGCTATGGAAGGTTCTGGAGCAGCATATAGACTTGGTAGTCCTTATCTTTGTTAGACAACCGAGGCTTTTACGCCTCCCCGGAAGGGATCTGCGATTGGACATTGGTGCCTGGAGTCGAGGAGTAAAGGAAACGGCCAGGGAGGTCACTGTCCCACAGAGTAGCAGCTCTCTACAGGCATGGATGCCAGGAGTCCTTCAGTGCTTCAAGCCTTAGTCTGAACCCCGAGATGAACATGGAGGGATCCAGCATGGGATGGCAGGGGCTCTGTGCTTCTTACGGTATCAGCAGGGAGCAAGGCTGGGGTTGGACTAGCCAGAGTCGGGTGAGACCCAGAGAGAGAGTGAAATGACTCAGAAAAGGTCTATGGATCCAAAGCTAGGCCTCTGCGACAGGCTCAGTGCTGTTGGGGTGACATGGGTACCATTCCTAAGGAGACCCAGGCGGGAGCAGGAGGCTCCTTATCTTTCCACAGGGTTTTCCTTCCTTGACACCTTCCCCAAGCCACCAGGGCCCCGAGGCATGTACCCACAGTGCAGTCATGAGAAAGAAAAGGGGTGCCTTCCATGAAATGTGCGTCAGGGCCCAGAGTCCCCCCCCACACACACACACACTGCCACCTAAAAACCACATAGCTCAATCATAGGGTATCAGAACTGAGGGGACGGGTGTGTGTGGGGGAGGGGTGGCGACATGCTGTAACATCCAGGTTTGTAAATCTAACCCGTTTGTACAGGTCACAGGCTGACTAGCCAAACCCTTTGCACAGAAAGCACTGAGTTCAGAAAGGACTTCGAGTAGATTCCTAAATAGAGGAAGCAACTGTTTGGTTTCTTCCACCCCCAGTTATTTGATCGTTGGATCAAAGCCTTCCCAGGGCCTTGTTGAGTTCCAGGACTTGGGCCAGACCTGGGTCAGGCACGCAGCTGAGGAAGACAGCCCCACCCCCGACCCCGGCACCACAAGGATATGAGCGCCAAGCTGAGGGTCAAATGGAAGCCCTGCTGCAGGGGGCAATAATTTATGGGTGGACCAGAGGTAACCCTGGAGGGCTTCCAATGGAGATGCTGTCTGGTGTGATCACCATGGATATGTAGGGGTTGTCCTGGGATTTTGGTGCCTGTAAGGACATTTCCAAACGAGGAAACTCAACTCTTTTAGGGAAAGCCTGGGCAACACAGTCTGCAGAATCTGGTGGAAAGTAAATGCATTTTCTCTGATTCCGGGCCAGTGAGCCTTGGTGGGGGGGGAGGTCACCTGGGAGACAATGTAGTCAAAGAAGACAGGGGTTCCTGATCTTTCCAAGACTTTTTAACATGAAGGGGTGTTGAATTTTGGCAAATGCTTTCTCAACATCTAATGGGATGATCATGTAAACCAGTAGCCAACATCAAACTAAATGGAGAGAAACTTGAAGCAATCCCACTAAAATCGGAGGCTAGACAAGGCTGCCCACTCTCTCCCTACTTATTCAATATAGTACTTGAAGTCCTAGCCAGAGCAATCAGACAACAAAAGGGGGTGAAAGGGATACAAATTGGAAAGGAAGATGTCAAAATATCACTATTTGCAGATGATATGATAGTATACTTAAGTGACCACAAAAGTTCCACTAGAGAATTATTAAGCCTGATAAACAATTTCAACAAAGTGGTTGGGTATAATATTAACTCAAGCAAATCAGTAGCCTTCCTCAACTCAAAGGATAAACAGGCTGAGAATGAAATTAGGGAAATGACACCCTTCACAATAGTCCCAAATAATATAAAATACTTAGGTATGACTTTAGCCAAGTAATTGAAAGATCTGTATGACAAGAACTTCAAGTCTCTGAAGAAAGGAATTGAAGATCTCAGAAGATGGAAAGATCTCTCATGCTCATGGATTGGCAGGATTAATATAGGAAAAATGGGTGTAGATGGCCAAAAGCCATCTACAGATTCAATCTGAAATCCCCATCAAAATTCCAACTCAGGGGTTGGGATTTAGCTCAGTGGTAGGCGCTTGCCTAAAAGCGCAAGGACCTAGGTTCAGTCCCCAGCTCCAAAAAAAGGAAAAAAAAAAAAAAAAAAAAAAAGAAAAAAAAAATTCAACTCAATTCTTCATAGAGTTAGAGCAATTTGCAAATTCATTTGGATAACAACAACAACAACAACAGGATAGTGAAAACTATTCTCAACAATATAAGAACTTCTGGGGGAATCACCATCCCTGATCCCAAGCTATATTACAGAGCAATAGTGATAAAAACTGTATGTTATTGGTACAGAGACAGGCAGGTAGATCAAAGGAATAAAATTGAAGACCCAGAAATGAACCCACACACCGATGGTCACTTGATCTTTGACAAAGGAGCTAAAACCATCCAGTGGAAAAAAAGATAGCATTTTCAACAAATGGTGCTGTTGCAATTGGAAGTCAGCCTGTAGAAGAATGCAAATCGATCCATTCTTATCACCCTGTACAAAGCTCAAGTCCAAGTGGATCAAGGACCTCCTCATAAAACCAGATACACTCAAAATAATAGAAGAAAAAGTGGGGAAGAGTCTCAAATACATGGGCACTGAGGAAAATTCCTGCACAGAACACCAATGGTTTTTGCTCTAAGATCAAGAATCAACAAATGGGACTTTGTAAAATTGCAAAGGTTCTGTAAGGCAAAGAATACTGTCATTAGGACAAAATGTCAACCAATAGATTGGGAAAAGATCTTTACCAATCCTACATCAGATAGATGGCTAATATCCAATATATACAAAGAATTCAAGAAGTTAGACTTCAGAGAATCAAATAACACTATTAAAAATGGGGTACAGAGCTAAACAAAGAATTCTCATCTGAAGAATATCAAATGGCTGAGAAGCACCTAAAGAAATATTCAACATCCTTAGTCATCAGGGAAATGCAAATCAAAACAACTCTGAGATTCCACCTCACATCAGTCAGAATGGCTAAGATAAAAAACTCAGGTGATAACAGATGCTGGTAAGGATGTGGAGAAGAGGAACACTCCTCCATTGTGGGTGGGATTGCAAGTTGGTACAACCACTCTGGAAATCAGTCTGGAGGTTCCTCAGAAAAGTGGACATAGTACTGCCTGAGGACCCAGCTATACCACTCCTGGGCATATACCCAAAAGATGCTCCAACATATAACAAGGATACGGGCTCCACTATGTTCATAGCAGCCCTATTTATAATAGCCAGAAGCTGGAAAGAACCCAGATGCCCTTCGACAGAGGAATGGATACAGAAAATATGGTACAACTACACAATGGAGTACTTGTCAGCTATTAAAAACAATAATTTCATGAAATTCATAGGCAAATGGATGGAACTAGAAAATATCATCCTAAGTAAGATAACTCAATCACAAAAAAACACACATGGTATGTACTCACTGATAAGTGGATAATAACCCAAAAGCTCGGATTACCCAAGATACAATCCACAGACCACAAGAAGCTCAAGAAGGAAGACCAAGGTGCAGATACTTCATCCTTCTTAGAAGGGGTAACAAAATATTCACACGAGGAAATATGGAGACAAAGTCTGGAGCAGAGAATGAAGGAAAGGCCGTCCAGAGACTGCTTCACCTGGGGATCCAGCCCATGTACAGCCACCAAACCCAGAAAGAAGTACATGTTGACAGGAGCCTGAAATAGCTGTTTCCTGAGAGGCTCTGTCAGAGCATGAAAAATACAGAGGTGGATGCTCACACCCAACAACTGAACAGAGAATGGGGTCCCCAATGGAGGAATTAGAGAACTGATTGAAGGAGTTGAAGGGGTTTGCAACCCCATAAGAACAACAATACCAACCAACCAGAGCTCCTAGGGACTAAACCACCATCCAAAGAGTACATATGGACAGACCCATGGCTCCAGCTGCAGAAGTAGCAGAGGATGGCCTTGTTGGGCACCAATGGAGAGGAGAAGTCCATGGTCCTGCCAAGGCTGGACACCCCCCCAGTGTGGGGGAATGTCAGGGCGGGGAGGTAGGAAGGGAGTGTGTATGTAAGGGGGCACCCTCATAGAAGCAGGGGGGGGGGAGATGGGATAGGGGGTTTATGGATGGGAAAACAGGAAAGGGGATAACATTTGAAATGTAAATTAAAAAAATCCAATAATAAAAAGCAGACAGGAGTTTATTCTGTAGAGAAGTCTGCCAGGGTCAGTGTCTTCACAAACACAACAAAGAACAATCTGTTCAGGACTAAACCCAGATGTTTGCTGCAGAGCCATCCATTACTCTGTTCAGCCATCCTTCCATTTCTCTTCTTCTATTCATCCATCATCTCCCTACCCGAGTAGCCTCTCATCCATCCTCCTCCTCCAATCGTCAGTCCGTCATCTTTCCTTCTGTCTATCCAGCATCCATTCGCCTTCCCACCTGGCCTCCTCCTCTCTCCTCCCTACGTCCCTGGTAGCATCCCCTGAGCACCTCATGGGTATGGAGCAAACAAGAGAGCCGAGCCATTCTTAGGGGTGGAGTCCTTTCTTCCTGTGGAGTTTCCGGAAACCACACAAGACAGTAACATAGTTTGAAGATACAATGTAATTCATATTCCTGGCTTCCTGAAATCCATCCTCCTCAAATGTTCACCTTCATACCTGCTGCAAGAAGAAAGAGGAGGGGCAGAAGGAGGAGGAGGAGGGGAATGGAAGAGGAGGAGAAGGAGGAGGACATACTGGGTCATTTCTGATGGGGAACTTGCTGGCAGCAGGACCAGCCGATCTTTTCTGCTGTAACTGATCACCATGCTGTGAAAGGAGGTACCCTACTCCTTTGGCTATCTACAGGCAGGGACAGCAGAGCCCATGCAGGAGCAGAGCCATCACAGTTGAAGATCCTCTATGTCTCCACCCCACCCCATGTGAAGACAGCCTGTTCACGCTGTAGGTTCTGGGTAATTATAGTCTTCACTCTTGGGCTCTTCTGAATACAGCATTAGCTAATTCTTAGTTCTCTTCTCCTTTCCAAGACAGCCTGGGCCCGGGAGAGTGAGCAACTTCACCATAAGGCAACGAAATTATAGACCCAGGAAGTCAGACCTAGACCCTGGCCCACTGATGCTGTACTCTTGGTTGGGGAGGTGTGACTCAGGATCAGGACAGAGTAACATCAGTGTGTGTGTGTGTGTGTGTGTGTGTGTGTGTGTGTGTGTGTGTGTGTGTGTGTGTGTGTGTGTGTATGTATGTATGTATGTATGTATGTATGTATGTATGTATGTATACAGAGTGAGCACAGCCAGGGAGAAGGAGGGGTTGAGGCTTGGGTAGGGGACAAACGAAGCCTCTGAGCTGGGACCACCTCTCCTAAGTCACAGAGTCTGAGAGTCTCCCTTAGTCCATCCTTGATCAGTAGTTCAATGAGAAAAGCATTCATTCCAGCAGGCTGCCCCTGTCACTTTATAATAAGACTTGTTTCTTCTACCCTAAGCCTTTAGTGACTAAGTTAAGCAAACTGCAGAAGAGGGAGGAGGCTCAGGCAAGTGGGCGGGACATGCTTAGAGACCTGTCACTCACAGGAGGCTGAGTCGTGACTCAAGAGACTTCTACACACTGCACCCACATGAACATGCATACACACCTGCAGGTGGTACACACACACACACACACACACACACACACACACACACGCTCCTAAAAGATCACCTCAAGTCCTCAGTGTTGATCATACAACTTCCAATTGCAGCCCTGCTGTAACACACAAAGAGCCTATCTTCATGCCTCACTTTCTTAATCTGTAAAGTGGGTGATGTCAATCCCATGTCTGACCACATGAATGGCAGAAGTGTACAGAATAAAATGAAGTTGCTAACGCCAGCCTTGATAACACCTCATGGAGCGTTTTGGTGGGTGACCACTGGACAACCTTCCAGGCCCTGCTTGTTTACTTGTTTCTAGAATTTGCCTTTTGTTCCTTTAACAATGCTTTAATAGACTATCTCTGAAGGCAGTCCAGGTTGGCAGCCATGATGGAGGTTCTGATGTGAGGAGGCACAGCTTTATTGAGCACCTATTATGTACCAAGCCCTATCCTAAGAACTTTTCCTCATCTGACCTTTTATAGAACACCAACGGCATCCTCACCAACTCTTTGAGATGGCAAAACAGAGTTCTGACGTCAGAGCGTCTCTGCCCCAGCTCCATTCACCCCTACAGTTAAGAAGCCATGAAGTCATGGAAGACCAGGGGTCCTCAGGGAAGAAGTGAATCTTAGAGGAGTTTGTTTGTCTTAGTTAAGGTTTCTACTGCTGTGTTTGGACACGAGGGATAAAAGCAAATTGTAGGGGAAAGGGTTGATTTAATCTTCCATCACTGAGGGAAGCCAGGGTAGGAACTCAAGAAGACCATGAACTGGAAGTGGAGGCCATGAAGGAGTGCTGCTCCCTGGCTTGCTCCTCTCGGCTTCTCCAGTTTGTGTTCTCATACAATCTGTGTCTTATATCCAGGGCTGGCACCACCAGAGTGGGCTGAGCCCTTCCACATAAATCATCAGTTAGGAAAAGTGCCTCTCAGGCTTGCCCACAGACTAAGTTTATAGAGGCATTTTCTCCAGTTGCAGTTCCCTTCTTTCAGATGACTTTAGCTCGTGTCAAGTTGACAAAAGAATCAGACAAACAAAAAGGAAACAAGCAAACAAAACCAATAAAACAACAAAACAAAAACAATGAAACAAACAATAAAACAAACAAAAACAATAGAACAAACAAACCCAACATAACAAACAAATAAAAACTAGCCAGCACATTGTTGATCCCCATTTCTGTAGCTTTCCAGACTCCAAAGATCAGGGTCTCCTTCCTGTACCCAAAGGCTGACAAGGAAACCAAGGCCTCACCCACCACCCAGCTCAGTGCTGCTCCAGAGAAGGATTCCTGGCCCCTCAAGCTTCCCCGGGCCCCCCTCACAGGGGATTCTCCCATACCAGGCTGACTCAGGATCTGCTAAGCCTTTCACTGCCACTGTCCCTGGAGAGGCAACCTCACCCACAGCAGCCAATAGCCCCAGTAGCTCTGGAAGCGTGATTTCCTGCCCTGCCTCCCTGGCCCCTCCTCCATGCCCCTCCCACTTCAGCCCCCAGCCCCTCCCCCACACCTGAAGTGTCACATACTACTCTGGGACTCAGACTGGAGGTTCTACAGAATCCTTTGCATCTCAATCTCCTCTGAGGTGGGCAATGCCCCTATCCTCTCAGTCAGTCCTCCCTGCAGCCTAGTAGGAAGGACAATGAAATCTTGCTTTTTAACACAGGAGGAAAAGCTCAGGGAAGCAAACCCACTCATCCGAGATGCCCCGGCCTGCAGATGGCAGGGAGGGATAAGACCTGAGTCTAAGAGGGTCTGATGACACAAATGTCCACCTTTCCACCCTGGCTCTTGGAGACCAGCCTTTGGCTGTGACACTGATCTAACCATGTACCCGACCTCCACCCTAGGCTTCTGACTTCACTTGGCTGTGACTGGCAGCAGATGTGGGGGCGGGGCTAGGGGTTGGAGGGGGCGGGGTGGGGGATACAGAATCATAGCCGCCCAACAAAGGGCTAAGGCGTCTGTCTATGTCAGGCCTCTCAGTGAAAAGCCAGTGTGTCTATGGGATTGGGGTTGAGTGACAGCCAGAGACGTAGCTGTGTACCAGGAGGCGGGGCCTAAGCCTTGCAGCTCGGATGTCAGGAAGAGCCATGCCTTGCGGTGAGGAGGTCAGGGTCTAGGGAGTGGAAGGCTGTACACCTCAGGCCAGGAAAGAGGCTGTAGCTGTCCTTGGCCTCAGGAAACATTAAAGCACTTCTTCCAGGGCACGGGCTCATAGCTGGAAATGCAAAGATGTCCGTCTTGGGCAAATAAAAAGCCACACTGCAAAAATGCAGGCTGTCCAGGGAAGGTGGGAACCAGCATGGCTTCAGACTCCCAACTAGCACTTCAGTCTGTCAGACAGAGATGAGGGAGGCAGGCGATGCCCTTGCATGATCTCAGGACTGTGAACTCACGGAAGAGTGGCGGTTAAGGTACCAGACTTATCACCTTGGATCTGTGAGGCATCTCTGGGGAGGTAAGTGCCCAGGTTCACCCGTTATTGCCCAAAGCTTACTCCAGCCCTTCTTCGTCGTCGTAGGTTTCTGACTCAACCCAGTCCACAGCACATGGCTGAACCATGTGCTAAGTGGGGTTCTCCATCCATCCCCAGAATGTCACTAAGACAAGAGCCATGTGGGTTATTATGTGGGTATCCTGGGGACTCCAGACGTCAGGGCCTGGCCACACCGGGGTAGAACTGGCTGCAGGGTTGCTGGGGTTTCTCCCCAGGCAGCAGGTTGGAATCCACCTTTTTCTCAGCCCCATGGTCCTCAGTACACTGGTCCCGCCCCATTCACTTCTGAAAGCACAGAGGACAAAGTGTGAAGTTGTCCACCTGGGGATGGGGGTGGCAGGGAGAGGAGTCGGGTGTTTAAAGCACCCTGCAGCAGGGACATGATTAGGCCGTGAACATCTTCCCACAGGTCTTCTTCCTACAGCGAGCACTATTTTCTCCTCATTGAGTCCTCACAGTGAATGCGGGGCTGGACGTCTGAGCGTGTCAAGGATTTGAGACAGACACTGACAACACACTGCCCAGTCACTTCCCAGGAATGATGGCTCCCATTGGACCACCTGGCAATCTAAGCCCCTTTGTGTTACCACATTACTGTTTTCAAACTCACTCCTAATTTGACAGTAAGGTTGCTATTGGAACGACGTTTTCTCCCTAAGCATATTAGTGAGTATTCTTATAATGTTCACTACCGTTTTGTTATGCGTTTAAAGCATCTCAGATGTAAGTGTCATGAAATGAGGGGCACAGGTCCCTTGGGAATAAATGTGGGAATAGGCTTGCCCAAAAGTCCCAACCACACAAAGAAGGGAAAAGGCCAGAAGGAGCTAGAGATGTGACCCAATTAGGGATCTCTTGCCTGGCCTGCAAGGGGCCATGGCTTCTCCCTAGCTAGCATAAACGGGAGTTAGTGTCTTGTAATTCAGCAGTTGAAGACCCTAGCTTCAAGCAACAACCAATCCAACCAGTGCACTGAGTTAAGTTGTACGCAGCGTATTGTTTCGTATACACCTTTGTGGCTCTCATGCGATACATGTTTTAAAGGCGATTTAACATAGGAATGATCTATCCCCTCATGCTTTTGTGCATTCAAACACACACATGCACACACAAATGGCCATCAGGAAAGGCACACATTATATCTCCACAGAGCTTGGTGGTGGTGCCTATGAATTATTGAGTAGTTTGATAACTAATTCATGACTTTCCTGCTACAAATGGTGTCATGAGAAACTCATTGAGTAAAAATCTGGTGAGCCCAGGGCCTTCCTAAAGCTAGAATAACCCAACTGTTTCCATGAATGTGTGAATGAGGGTGGGTGTATGTTGTGTGCGTTTCTATAGACCATGTGTATATGTGTGTGCATGCCTGTGTATATGCCTCTATGTGTATGTGCATGTGCATGTGCATGTATGTCTGGGTGTTCTGTGTATGTATGAATGCACCTGTGTATGTGTGTGCCTGTGTATATGCCTCTGTATGTGTATGTGTGTCTGTGCTTTCTGTGTATGTGTGCATGCACCTGTGTATGTGTGTCCGTATGTTCTGTGAGTGTGAGCGCCCGTGTATGTATATCTAAATATTGTGTGTATGTGTGTGTGCATGCCTGTGTATGTATGTGTATACGTCTCTGTGGGTGTGCATTTATGTCCAACCATACCCCTGGCTGTTTGCTGAACATTGAAGGCTTGTTCCCAAGCAACCCCAGGCTTGTCTTGAACTCCTTATCTAGCTGAGGATGTTCTTGGACTAACTAACCAACTAATTAACTAATGTTTAAGAGTGTCTTAAATCCATGTATGTATGTATGGGCTCCATGTGTGTGCAGTGCCTGCAGAGGCCAAAAGATCCCGGGAACTGGAGTTAAAGACTGTTGTGAGCCTCCATGTGGGTGCTGGGAACTGAACTGGGCAAGAGCTCTTCACTGCTGTGCTACCTCTGCAGACCCTTGCATCCTGTATGGTAGACTCTTGGATCGTTCCCACCTTCTGGCTATAGTAACAACGCAGTGGTGTCCAAGTACCTGAGCCCCAGCTTTCAATGTCATTAAATTGATTATTTTGTTTTTATTTAAAGTGTGGAATTTTATGCTTACTACTCATTTACTATGCTCTAAATATCTTATTACACTGTGGTGGTTTGGATGAGAAATGACGCCCCCCCCTCCGCTTTCACGGGAACCCCATCTAATCAGTAAGCGGTCCCCTCTGGTCCACTCTCAGCCCCGTTGTCTAGATTCATAATCGTCACCAAGGCTTTGTTTTATTCCACAGACACTTTAAGAATACTTGCAGCTGACACCGGGAAGCAAGGGAGGCCAGACATGATCTCAGCTCTGAGACCTTCAGCGGCCTGCATGACCAGACCAGACAAAGGCGGGAGCCTCTGGGACCCTGTGCCCCAGTGTGTGACGTGACTGGAGCCCAGAGCAAGGTTCTTGAAACCAGACAGGACGCTGGAACCTGCTGGCAGATGCTGCCACAGCCAAGACATCAGGGATGAAAAATCACCCGGCAGACAAAGGGCCAAGGGTGCTTTGGGCCAAGGAAGAAAGAGTATTACTAACGTCTTTCTTTTCTTCTTTCTCTCGCTCTCCCTCTCCCCTCTCTCTTTCTCCCTTTCTCCCTTTCTCCCCTCCCCCATCCTCCCATTCCCCTCCCCCCTCCCTCTCCCATTTTCCTCTTCCTCCCCCCACATCTCCATTTTGTATTTGTGCATGTCCCTGAGGATGCACACGTGTGGAGGTCAGAGGAGGACTTCTGGGTGTTGGTCCTCAGGTGCCTTCCACCTTTTGATTTTTCAGACAAGGTCTCTCATGGACTTGCAGCTTTATCATGTTGGCCACATTAGTTGGGCCCCAAGTTCCCAGGGATCGATTGACCCACCCCCCTCCCCCCAATCTCACCATTGCTGGGGTTATAGACACCAATCACCATGCTCCACTCTTTATGTGGGTTCTGGGAAGCTGAGCTTAGGTCCACATGCTTTCAGGCCAGTGCTCTACCCACTAGGCTATCTTCCCAGACCTGCCCCCTTAACACATCTTTAAAAAAAAAAGATTTAATTATTTTTATGTGTGTTAGTGTTTTGTTCGCATGTATGTATGTATACACCCACATGCGTGGCTGGTTCCCCACGGGCGTCAGAAGAGAATGTCTGATCCCTGAAACTAGATCTCTATGAGCAACGACAAGATTGATGGGAACTGAACCTGGGTCCTCTGGAGGAGCGACAAGAGCTTTTAACCACTGAGCCATCTTTCTGCCTTCCTTTTAACATTTATAAAACCCTTTCTCAGGTTTCTAGTCCTTCCAGGAGTCTTTCTTACATAATCCTAAGAACTTTGTGTGGGAGCCGTGACTGAGTGACTGCCTTAGTTAAATTGCCAACTTGACACAATGTAGCCACCTGAGAAGGGAGCCTCTGCCGAGGGATTTCCCTGATCAGAATGGCCTGTGGCTGTGTCTATGGAGGGGTGATTTTTGTTGGTACTTGATGTAGCAGGGCCCCGCCCATATTGTTTGGTACTATCCCTAGGTAAATGGGCATGAGCTTTATGAGGAAGCTAGCTGACCAGGAGCTTGTGATCTAGCAAGCGGCATTCTGCCATGCTTTCTGCTTCTCTCTGTGACGAACTGGGGCCTGTAAGCTGAAACAAACCCTTTCCTATGCTAAATTGCTTTGTTCACAGAGTTTGTCAAAGGACTGTCAGTGACTAATCCCATTTTACAGATGAGGATGTGGAGGAGTGGTTACCCAACTGAGAAATGGCCGAACTCCCATTCAGCTACGGGTCAACTTGATTCCAGACTGGAAAGTCTGAGCTGCAGGAATTCATTTCCCTGTAGGTGGGACAGGAGTGGCGGGTGGAAGAGTCCATAGGGCTCAGATTCTGGCAGGGACAAATGAGAGGAGTCTGAATAAGGTGACAACTAGGTCGTATTTGGAAATTTTCAAACATAATTCTGACCATCGCAAGGAGAGCCCCTCCTGTTTCCCGCAGTGGGAGAGGAAAAGACCTAGTTGGCCTAGTTGGCCATGCCTAGTTGCATGGCCAGTGGGGTAAAGAGCGAGCAGCGCCCCCCTGAGGCTGGCGTGGGAGTGGCAGCAGGGTCGGATCCGCTATCACTTCCTGCCTGGCTCAGCACTCCTTCCAGTGAACGAACTGCCCTCTGGTGCTAACCTTCTGAGGTTTCACTAAAGAAAGCGACATTTTCTCTTAAGTTTCTCTCTCTTGGAAAGCCTAATAAGCAACATCTAATGAGCAAGGAGGGGCCTCCAGGGCACCCTAATGTACACTATGACGAGTTTTGACTCATCCTGCTCTCTTCCAGAACAATCCTAATTAAGTAGAAGGTGCCAGTAACTCTGAAAGAATTTACCAACTGTCTCTCAAAGTGACTCTGATTAATAGCAGAGGCACAAAAATGTCTCTCTAACCAGGTCACGTGACACAATACAAATGACTGTCTGCTGCTATTTTTAAGTAATGTTTATTAAAATCCCTCGGCGCGTAATAAATTTAATTTACAGCTGCTTGCAGTCTGACTTACACACACAGCCTCCTGTGGTTCAACTCATTAACACACTTGGGGAAGAAATGAGTTTTCTCTCGAATTCTCCCATTCCATTTCTCCTTCCTTATAAGGCCAGATTTCGAGACTCTTGGAGAGCAAACACCCACCCTTGTCTCCAGTACGAATCGTCTTAAATGCCCAGAGTTTGTTAATTATGGAAAAGGCACACAGCACAAATTCGTGTTAGATAGCCCGAGGCAGAGAGTTGAAGGAAGACTTTGGTGAGACACTTAGTGCCCCCACAAGTGATCACCCTCCGTGGGAAGGATCAGACAGGGGAAGCCGGGGGACAATTTGAGTCAGAATGGTCCAGTCAGAGATCTAGAGGCCTCTGGATGAATTTATCACCAGACGGTAAATCCTTTTTAGGTCCAAAGAACAAAGACCCGGGTTCTAACTCTGCTTCTGAGTTGGAGTTGAAAGACAGCAAATGACATTAATTGGATTCCTTCCATTTTATGGCCAAAGAGCGGAATTCAGAGATGAAATATTTTGGTTGGCTAACATGCTCCCTGAGGGCTCAGAGAGGATGCATCTACAGCCTTGCATACACTTTGCATGTCAAGAGGTGAAAGTGAGAGATGCTACTCACATTGCCCAATACTCTTAAGAACGTTGTGGAGCAGAGTGACTGAGTGACTGTCTTAGTCCCACAAGGAAGAACAAATTTCCACACATTCCTAATAAAGAAACCACATATTATAGGTAAGTTTAGAATTGTGTGATCCTCCTACGCTAAGAGGAAGAATACAAACCATT
>NC_046160.1:113322552-113327789 GCF_011064425.1 Rattus rattus | reverse complement strand
GCTATTAGCCCAAATGCTTGAATTACCCTAGATGCCTAGAACAAATGAAACTCAAGACGGATGATCAAAATGTGAATGCTTCACTCCTTCTTTAAAAGGGGAACAAGAATACCCTTGGCAGGGAAGAGAGAGGCAAAGATTAAAACAGAGACTGAAGGGACACCCATTCAGAGCCTGCCCCACATGTGGCCCATACATAGACATCAATTAGATAAGATGGATACAAAAGAAGTGCAGGCCAACAGGGAACCTGATGTAGATCTCTCACAGAAACTTGGCCAGAATACAACAAATACATAGTGAATACCAGCAGCAAACCACTGAACTGAGCAGGACCCCCATTGAAGGAATCAGAGAAAAGTTGAAAAGAGCTTGGAAGGGGCTAAAGACCCCCATATGGCACAACAATGCCAAGCAACTGGAGCTTCGAGGACTAAGCCACTACTCCAAAGACTATACATGGACTGACCCTGGGCTCCAACTTCATAGGTAGCAATAGCCTAGTGAGAGCACCAGTGGAAGGGGAAGCCCTTGGTCCTGCCAAGACTGAACCCCCAGTGAACGCGATTGTTGTGGGGAGGGTCGTAATGGGGGGAGGATGGGGACGGGAACACCCATATAGAAGGGGAGGGGAGGGTTTAGGGGGGTGTTCCCTGGAAACCAGGAAAGGGAATAACAATCAAAATGTAAATAAGAAATACTCAAGTTAATAAAGATAAAAAAAAGAAATACTCAAATTAATAAAGATTAAAAAAAAACTTCTGGAGGAATCACCATCTGTGACTTCAAGCAGTATTACAGAGCAATATTCATAAAAGCTGTATGATATTGGTACAGAGACAGGCAGATAGATCAATGTAAAAGAATTGAAGACCCAGAAATGAACCCACACACCTATTGTCACTTGATCTTTGACGAAGGAGCTAAAACCATCCAATGGGAAAAAGATAGCAATTTCAACAAATGGTGCTGGTTCAACTAGTGGTCAGCATGTAGAAAAATGCAAATCGACCCATTCTTATCACCCTGGACAAAGCTTAAGTACAAGTGGATCAAGGATGTCCACATAAAACCAGATACACTCAAACTAATAGAAGAAAAAGTGGGGATGAGACTCGAACACATTGGCACTGGGGAAAATTTCCTGAACAAAACATGCTCATGCTCTAAGATCAAGTATCGACAAATGGGATCTCATAAAACTACAAAGCTTCTGTAAGGCAAAAACACTGTCAATAGGACAAAATGGCAACCAACAGATTAGGAAAGGATCTTTACCAATCCTACATCTGATAGAGGGCTAATATTTAAAATATACAAAGAACTCAAGAAGTTAGACTCCAGAGAGCCAAATAACCCTATTAAAAATGGGGTACAGGGCTAAACAAAACATTCTCAGCTGAGGATTATTGAATAGCCAGAAAGCACCTAAAGAAATGTTCAACATCCTTTGTCATCAGGGAAATGCAAATCGAAACAACTCATGAAATTATACCTCACACCAGTCAGAATGACTATGATAAAATCCTCAGGTGACAGCAGATGCTGGCAAGGCTGTGGAGAAAGAGGAACACTCCTCCATTGTTGGTGGGATTGCAAACTGTACAACCATTCTGGAAATCAGTCTGGAGGTTCCTCAGAAAATTAGACATTCCACTCCCTGAGGACCCTGCTATACCTCTCATGGTCATATACCCGAAAGATGCTCCAACATGCAACAAAGGAACATGCTCCACTATGTTCATAGCAGCCTGATTTATAATAGCCAGAAGCTGGAAAGAACCCAGATCAGCAGAGGAATGATATCCATGCTCATAATTTGTTGGCTTACATGATCTACTGTAGGCAGAATTGGGCATATACACATCTGACACCTGATATTACAGTTTCTTGAAACTCCCTTTTGTTTTTATACTAATAGTTTACCACCTCTAATTCTCCTCTAGCCATTATTTTTTAATCCAATCTTCTTGCTGTTTCTAGATCTCTCCGCACACTATGTATGTAAGCATCTTCCATTGCGTGGCACGCTTCCCTCTCACTATACATTGCATGCCATTTTCTCTGCATTACACAAACTGTAGTGAAATTCTAAGATTTCATCTAACAGTTTCCTGTCAACTTTTGCCAATGTGACTGCTTCATTACTTTCTGTTCCGCAATTCTTGGTATTATAGGTTGAAAAGTGATTTTGGAAGAGCTAATTATACTCAGATTTGATAGCTCAAAAGCCTACAAATCAGGAATACTCCCAGAAGACCCTATTCATGAGTGTATTTTGTTTTTCTTTGAGATTTACACTCTGGTCCAGGCTGTCCTAGACCTCACTATGTACCACAATCTAGTCTTGAACCTGCCTGTGACTGTTGTGTGTAGTTTTATGGTACTGCCTTCACTCTGAGAACAGCTGTGTTACCAGCCCCCACCCAGCTTCCCTTTTATTCTGCCTTTATCTCTAGGAGGTGACCACATTACTAGCCCCCAGCTGGCTTCCCTTTTATCCTCAGACAATAGACACACACAGTTTGTTCCTTTACAACTTTCCTTTTTGGCACAATTACTGAGCGCTGATATCTCTCACCTAGAAACTTGAGCCCTTACCAATTTATTATCTCCATCTCTCCACCTGTCCTAAACTTCAGCGACTAGTCCCACCTAGCCTCTGTCAAACATCCCTAGCTACCTGCCCATTGTGGCCACAGGCCCCAGCTCCCCCTGAAACCTCACATGGTGGCTGTGTTTTTTTCCCTCTAAAGCATGACAGAAACTCCTCTCTCCTTCCTTGGGTCTGCCTATCCTCCTGGGTTCCAGAAGTCCTGCCTATACCTTCCACCCAGAAATTAGCCCCCAGCCTTCTTTACAGACAAATCAAGAGCCAATTGGGGAACAGGACCTTAGCATCAGCACTGCCCCCTTCAGGCCTCAACCTCCTAAGTGCTAATATTATAAAACTGTACTACTAGTCTCAGCTTGGAAAGACAACATACAATAGAGACCCCACAATGTTTAAAGAATACAATGGAGAGAATTAAAAATAACAATGATGAAAATTTCATACAAAGTACTTTCAAAAGGAAAACCTAATAATGAAAGAAATGAAACAAAAAGGCACATCATTTAAATGAAAGTAGAAACAAATAAACATGTGAAGAGATGCTATAATCCCCAAGTTCCAGGAAAATACAAATCAGAAATGCAGTATGTGCAGCTGGGAAGATGGCTGACCTGGTAAAATCACTTGCTCTGAAAACATGAGGACCTGAGTTCAGATTCCCAAACCAATGTAAAAGACTGAGTATCACTGTGCAAATCTATAAACTCCAACATTAAGAAGCAGAGTCAGGCAGATCCTGACAGCCAGTAGACCAAAAATAAATAAATAAATAAATAAATAAATAAATAAATAAATAAGTTCTTGTTCAATTAAAGACTCTCTATCTAAATAAGGTAGAGAGCACAACAGGAATTCACCCAACATCCTGCAGTCTCCCTACACATACACCCAAACATGTGCATGAAAGACACATGCACTCATATTCACTCATGCATACGTTCACCCCCACAAACAGAGAAAGGAAGGGAGGGAGGGAGGGAAGGAGGGAGGGACAGAGAGAGAGAGAGAGAGAGAGAGAGAGAGTTATAAGATACCACTCTCAATCACTTATTTGAACTAATTACCTTTGACAATACAAACACTGGGGAGGTAATTCAAATGGGTGAGAGGGAAAGTAGTTGATGGGCTCATGATGGGGATAGAGATATGAGGAAAATAGTATTGTATATATTTTCTTTTATAGAAAACTCAGACTAATAGGTAATTTTGAGAGTTAGAGGCAGTTCTTAGTGAGGTGTTATCTCTTCCTTTAGGTATGGATTTCAATGGATGGTGGCAATACTTTTGAAATTCTGTGTAACTTAGTCCTAAACTATGTCATGGAGACTGCTCATAGCTTTTATACTTCAGACATAGCTTTTATTCTAAATGATGGAAAGATTTTAATGACAAAAGCAGGTGAGGAATTTTGAATTTGGTGTTGTTTGTTCATTTTACATGTGGGCCAGAAAGGTAAGCTGTTCAAAAAACATGTTGTATTAATTGACTTGACAATAAGGCCTCAAACAGTGTATTGGATTTGTTGCATCTGCAAGACAAATCATATGAACAGCCATAAAAGAGAGGAACCCTGCATTAGTATGCTATGTTCCTAGTATTGTTTCCCTCTCCCAAATTAAATAATAATAGATACCACTATGGAAATACAATTGTGTCCCACATGTTATATCATTCAATATTCACAACCACAATGACAGAGATTTTGTCCTTTAAGTTGGTGTTGCTGTCTCTGACTGATGCTTGTCTCTCCTATGGACCTGTAAGCCTGTGACCTTAGGAGTGAGAGCACTCCTGGGAGACCAGCTGTCTCCAGGCATGTTTTGGATCTAGAGGGCTGTGGGACAGCCTTAGCTCTCGGTGCAGATGCAGACTGGAAGGGTCCTGTCCCAGGCTGTTCTGCTCCTGGTGGGTCCTTGGAACCATCAGTGGACTAAAGCGGTGTCACAACTGTGGGCTTAGGAGTGAGAGCGCTCCTAAGAGAACAGCTTCCTCCAGGCAGGTTTTGGGTCTGGAGGGATGTGGAGCAGTCTTAGGTCTGGAAACAAGGGTCCTGTCCCATGCTCCAAGGTTCCTGTGCTATGTGTGCTCCTGGCAGGTCCTTCTTTGTATAGGTAGTGGAGCAAAAGTAGGGTCTCACCTGTGGACTTAGGAGTGAGAGCGCTCCTGGGAAATCAGCTACCTCCAGGCAGGTTTTGTGTCCAGAGGGCTGTGGGACAACCTTAGCTCTGAGCACAGATGGAAACCAGGAGGCAATGTTCAACATTTCTTTATGTTTCTCAGACATTTCTGTTTCATCTTTTGAGAACTCTATTTAATTCTGTACACCATTTTAAATTGGGTTGTTTTGTTCTGTTGTTCTTGTTTGTGCATATGTGTGTTTCTGTCTGAAGTTGAAGATTGCTTTTTTTCATTGTCTATGAAGAATTTATATTGGAATTTTAATAGGGATTCCAGTGAATATGTAGATTGCTTTTAGTAAGATAGCAATTTTCACAGTATTAATCCAAGATCTTAGAAGATCTTTCCATCTGCTAATGTCTTTCTTAATCCCCTTCTTCGATGTTAAAATTTTATTCAATGTTTTTCACTTGCTTGGATAGAGTTGTCCCAAGATACTTTCTTT